>NW_010105576.1:0-19766 GCF_000699245.1 Pterocles gutturalis | reverse complement strand
ATTCTGTGATTCTATGATTCTATGATACAAGAGTATTGTGCAACACCAGCAATAGGCTGGAAGCTTTGCCAGTCACTTCTAGTGAAGGCACATGAGTGAATAATCAGTGAACACCACCCACTCCACAGCACTCATTAGGGACCATAATTGTTTCTAGGAAGTATCCATATACTCTGCTTGCATAGTTTTTTTTTACTTAGATGGCATATCTAGATGTCTGTTGTCTGTATTTTTCGTATAGATCTATTAAAATTTAATTATATAGATATAATTAAAATTTAATCTCAGCTAGGCTTCTCAGTGTCGCTTTCATGGCAGGACAAATGCATTCCTTGCAGACTCTACAAACTGGATTTTCTTCTGCAGTGACAAACTGCAGGGGAATGATCAGTTTTAGAAGAGGATTTTTTGAGCCTACGCTGTTGGAGAGACAGAAACCTTATCTCATTATCCTAGTTGTTATGCTCTCTTAAAAGCAATGTTCAAAGATTCCTGTGGGAACAGAAGCTGCCATTTAGTGATGATTTCAATTCCTGCCTAGCTATATTTATTTTTCAGACAAATGGTTTTGGGGTTGAGGTGGTAGTGGTGTTTGATTGTTTCTTTCCAAATTAAACTTTAAAAATTGCAAGGAAAACATGAAAGTGGGAAGAATGCCAAAGCAGGGGAGAGCTGAATGACAATGATGACAATTAACCTGTAAACACAGTGGAATCTTTCATTGTCAATAATCTGTTGTAGATTTAGCATTTCTTTGATGAGTGACTCATTTATAAGATTTCACTACCTCTATTGGCTGGTGATTTATCTAAGGCTGTGGTTTGACATTAGAGCAAGTCTGATTTTTCAGAATCCTAGCACCAGATTGAAAATTATATAGTCACAGAATAGTAAGCTCCCATCTGCTGTAAACTCCTTCTATTGCTTTAGAGAGAGTTGTTTTGAGAGCTTGCGGGGATTTTTGTTTCTACTCTGACACACAGGGTTTGAGTCAGACCCAGTTTTGTTAGTCAACACCACTCTCATCTTAACGTGGGTAAGCTGGTCTTCCTTCAGTAAAAGTACAGGCTGCATGAGCTTCCTATCAGTGTCCTGGGTGTTCCCACAGAAGATAGATCGTGTGCTTGGAGTTATCTGGGCCATATCTGCACTATTTTGAGATCTGAAAGCACACAGATGCAGCAGTGACAGTCCCAGGGCCTAAAGTGCAGGTGCTGTGCCTGTTTCCTGCTCTCTTTAACTACAGAATTCAGAGCAGGAAGCAATGGTAAGTATATTCGCAACACAAATCTTTTCACAACTATACATGTATTCCTAGCATAAATTCCCTGGTTCATAGACCATTGCAATTTTCGTGGACATGCAGTTACCCAGATCCTCTGGAGAAACAATATATAAAGATACAAAAAGCAAACTGGGTCTTTTTCTCTCCTTCCAGAACATAGTTGTTTGTATTCCACCTTTATTTATGCTATTATAGATGTATTTTTTTCACTTTTGAAATTTACCTATTTTCCCCTATATTTAGGAAGGAATACAAGTGTTCCAACTAAGATAAGACTAAGAAGTAAGTTATGGTTAGAGAATAGTTTCTGAACAAAAGTAAAGGAAAACAAGAGGAGATTGAAGAGCAGACTTGAAAAAAAACAGACAAGGATAAAAAAAGCACATATACATGAAAAAGGACAAAGTAGCGCAAGGAAGAGCCAGAGGGAAGGCAAGTAAGCTGACAGAAGACAAGTGGAAGAAATGAAGAGTGAAGGTGACAGAAGAAAAATAGACATAAATTGCAGCTGATTGTCACTAGTGTAGTACGAAATTAAAAAAAAAAAAAAAAAAAACTAAAACTCAGCATTTACAGAAAAGATGTTTCCAGATAATGTTCTCAAATCAGTTTAATGGTTTCCATATAACGTTGTTAACAGGATTTATTTTTTTTTAATTTAGAATCAGTCCTTTCACACTTTTTTTACTGTTCAGATGGCTGTTATTCCAGGCTAGCACGACAGAGAAAGAATTCACTGATAGTTTAAATTCTCCATCTTGAATTTTCAGCACAACTGCTGAGAGTTATGGACATAAGTTCTACTGAATGTTCTATTAAGCTTTTTATTCATTACGTAGGTCCTTTCTTATTTACATGATCTCTCTAAATAGAGAATTTGCTCGAGTCTTTGATCCATCACCAATAGTTATATTCCTTTAGGTTTTCTTCTTTGGTAGAGACAGCTCTAAGTCCCAGACCTATCACTTCTCAATTACTTTCAACAGTATTTCTGTTCAATAAAATGCTGCATGTAAGTAGTTAGCAAATAGAAGACATCACATACGCCTAAGGATAGCCCTAAGGCTAGGTAGAGTGCATACCCAGATATGAGATTAAAAAAATGATACTGTACTTTGCAAATGCATTGAGTTTGAATGCTGAAGACTTACTAAAGCAGACATGTGAAACATACATATATATGTTATGTATTATATACACACAGTTTTTTATTTGTCTATATAATTTTTTAATTTGTATATAAAGTCTAAAGAACTTTTAGACATTTGTATTTGCAAAACCACTTAGTTAAGGATGAAGTTTTTCTTCAGCATGGTTTTGTATGGCTATAAGTATTCTTGAAATCAGTAGAATCATGGTGATTTTTAATCAACTTAACAAAAATGTACAGAGAATTACAACAATATAGATCATTGTACTTGCTTTCCCGATTTCTTCAATGAACAGAAATAAACTAGCTTACTACCACCCAGACTTCTTCCTGAACTGTGTCGCTTTCAGTTATTTTAACAATCAGTTTGGTTTTCAAAATATACATTTGAACAAATATTTTTTTAAAAGAGGTTTTTCTTGTGAGGTAAACTTAACTATTCTAATAAATCATTTCCAGTTCATTTTTAAAAGATTAACACAATTAATATCCTCTTGTGACAGCAGCTACCCATTTTTTTCCTACAAATCTCACAGTAGATGACTCAGAATCATCTTTCTGAGAATGGCTTTATAGTGACCAACACTAGTTATTTTACTTATATTGTTCTACTTATGGGCAGAGCAATATCTATTATGAAGGTGTCTAATTCTTAGCTGATCAAATGTGAAAATACAAAATCCCAGTCAAAAGAGCTAAAACACTTTCCACATTATTGAATAGGATACACATTAATTCACTCATTGTGACATATTTTCTTAGCCACCACTGCGGAACTACTCATTGCTCATTTGAAAACCCCCTGTTAAACCAGCCAATGTGGATCTGCTTTCACCAGTCAGCTGATATTTGCAATTTCCAGCACAGATGAGAAACAGCAATCAGTTTTGGGGCAAGCACTGAGATTATCAGTGATTCTAATTTACAAAGATTTTGTTCTACTGCACCAGCCACCACTCTTCTGACACTCAAAGCACAATCTCTCTGATCACAGAAAATTAAATTCTGCAGCTTGTAGTGGTATATACCTTCAAATTATTTTTACTTGCTATGCAAGTAATCTCCCAAGACAATCTAAGCTCTAAGGCACCAGATGCATACCCCATGAGAATACTCTGCTGATCTTCTTTAACAGAAAAAAACTGCTCTGTTTTTCAAGTCTCTTGGGCATTCATTGTTTTATCACAAAAAGAAAGACTATGACAGAAAATCCTGAGCCTACGTGATACTTGTTGAAATCAAAGTGAAATTACAATCTTTTTGATCATGCAGTGCTGCTGTTGGAGGAGAAGTGCCATCATATCAAAGGTTATTCTTCCTTATTGTCATATGCCAAGAATCTATTAGAAAGCCTTGATTTACATTTTTTACATGAACTTACAAAAAATTTTAAAAAATAACCAAACCCAAGCATATAGGTATGTTTAAAAAAGAACCTCCAAGAAAAAAAAAAAAATAGACTTCAAAATATTGTCATTTCCCCGTAGCCAATTTCCAGATGTTAAAAAATTCAGCCAAGGGGATTACTTACCATAGGGAAACAGCCTGCTGTTTTTCTGTAATACACAGTGTGACAGACACAATGTTAGAACCTGACCTGAAGCAGAGGTCCCCGAGTTTTGTCAATATTAACACTTGGTACAGCTAAAACTGTAAGTCATAGGTGAGTTGGGTCTCCTGATGGTACAGCTGCACTTCTTGAACACAAAAGGTATGTAACCTTCAAAATTACAAAAATACTGTGGATGTAAAGAATACAGCAAACTTGTAAGCACAACAGTAGTTACTGCTTGATAGGAACTGTCATCAGTTATAGTATCTAAGCCAACTGCAGTAAATTAAAGTGCTTTGTGGATTTACAAAAAAAGTTGGTCTGAAAAGAGTGAAAAAGAAACAATGGCTTGGATTCACTGAAACCACTTGGAGAACAGGGTTTTCATGCCTAGGGTCTTAGGAGCTAAGAGTTTACCATTTTTTTTTCCACCACACCTACTTATGGCCACAATGTAATCAAGAGGTCAAGCTATAATTTGGTTGGTTGGTTGGTTTTGTGGATTTACAAAAAAAGTTGGTCTGAAAAGAGTGAAAAAGAAACAATGGCTTGGATTCACTGAAACCACTTGGAGAACAGGGTTTTCATGCCTAGGGTCTTAGGAGCTAAGAGTTTACCATTTTTTTTTCCACCACACCTACTTATGGCCACAATGTAATCAAGAGGTCAAGCTATAATTTGGTTGGTTGGTTGGTTGCAGGGGGGGGGGGTGACTTGTTTTTTTGTTGGTTAAGGTTCATCCTACTCACACTGCAGCCTCATTCACTAGCAAAGACTTCAATGAAAGACCAGGGCAATGGGCTGGAGGAAAAGTAGGGTACCTCCTTTCAGTGTCTGTGCAGATCACGCATTTGCAACCGAGATGAAAAGATATGGTAAGTGAATTGTAGATAGATACAGCCAATGAAATAGTGAAACAAAATAATTTACCATTGCTAGTCAGAATAATAATCACAATTTTCCAGAGGCCTCATTACTTTATAAATTAAGAACCTACAGCTGATCACTTGTTTTAATGTGCAATAAAATTAATTGATTCCACACATTGTACTGTTCTGTACTATCACTAACACCTATACACAAAATTGTGAATGACAGAATTTTACCTCCCTTAGTGTTCAGGATTTGTTCTTAAAAAGATCAACATTTTCAAAAAAAATAGAAGATCAACATTTTTTAAAAATTTGTTCATTAATTAAAATTATTCAGCAGCATGAGTCATGATTATGTTTCTCATTCATGAGCAATTACTTGCTATTTGGAATACGAGCTATGCTCATTAAACTCTATGGTTACACGCTATGCTTTGATTTTCTTTTTGGGCAAGATCAAATTCTTGCATTTAGGATTTCTTTGCAAAAATATTTGTTATTTTCCTTGAAGTTGCAATGAGTTTTCTTGATTTTTCTAAAAATGAAGTTGCTAGATGCATGTTTTTTCCAGGAAAAACCCCCAAACAAATGTCAACTCAGTAGGAATAAATTCATTTAACATTTCAGCTGGGTGTATATGGAATCCCCCAATGAACATTCTGGTAAATACTCATCTCTGCTAAACATGTTTCAGACCTATAACTTCCATAGTAAACACATTAAAGTCTCTGGTGAGGGCACTATTAGGTCTGTGAAACAGTACTACGAAATAGCAATATTATTATTAATAAACTAATAATAAATGTAACTAAAACACAGAAAAAATATGTTTTCTCCTCTGTAAGAAAATTCTTCTTCATATTCCCTCTATTTATGGCACATCGCAATGATTCAACACTAGCATTGAAGTTACCAGCTCATATAGGCAATAAAGTGTCAGGCTAAATAGTTTTCCTTGTCCACTGAGAGTAAAGGACATGACAAAATGCCCTTCTTTGATAAAATAATTGCAAATTTATGACGTTTCACAATTTCTTGACAATGAAAACTACTTGAGAGGATATTTCTGATAATTACATGGTGTAATCAAATGATTCTGGCAGTGATTATAACAACGCTGACAAACTATTTTTGTGGAAAAATATTATCTGCATTTTAAAGGTAGTCAGTTGTATGCCTTCTGGTTCACTGCAGGCTTTCCCCTGACAGTGTGCATATGCATAGCCTGTTATCTTATTAACACCATAAAATAAAAGTTTTGAAAGCCTGGACTGTGCATCTCTCTTACAACGACCGTTTGAGGTCAAGCACAACAGTGGCTCAGGGACAAGTGTATGTGGGGATGAAAAAACTACTAATGGATGGCAAACTCTCTGCATTTCCCTCCTTCCCAAGTCAAAACAAGACACTAATTTCTCAGTATTACACCTTATTCTACTTATTTCAGGAAATAGATGGTTAGGAATTTTATTTTAGGCTGTTTTACTTTAAAGTATGGATGAAGAGACGCAAATTTAAGCAAATGCTATTCTGGTAAAATCATCACTCTTGTGCAAAAAATGCCATTTGATAGCAGAATGTAGTGTGAGATATAGCCTCTTCTCAGAAAGCATCAAAATGTGATGTATCCAACACCACAGATTCTTTCTTTCCATTTTAATTTCCAAGAATTTACAAACCATCTACACTTCTCAAATTCCTCAGACATTTGGGAGATTTTTTAAGAAATTAACTTTATAGGTATGCAGACTATTTTTCAAACAAACTGTTGACTCCTAAAATATACGTTAGACAGTCAGAGGTAGAGTTTGGAACAATTAATTGAAAAAAATATCTGTATAAAACCATATGCTACCTCCGCATATAGACCTAATCAAACAGAGCAGATAATAGGATAATTTTCCATTCTTTGCTGTGTATGCAAAATAGTAAATATGCACTGTACTTGATTACATCAGTGCTATGCAGAAAAGCTAAATTTCATGTTTCTTTTGTTCCCCTTAAAAGTGTGATTTTCCAACTTATTAAGGAAGCAAAGGAAGGAAAGGTGAGTGGTGTATTGCTGCAGGTTAACACTATCAACCAATTCAAAGAAAAAATAAAATCCAGAAAGTTAATGTGTTCTGGATGGAATAACAGCAATTTTCACTACAGAAGAGCAAAGGGCTGAAAATGAAATTAAACCAGGCCATACATCAACAGTGATAGTGATTTTTTCAGCAGCTTTGAATGCTGCAATGGATTATGTAGTGAATGGATGTGCATCACATTTTGCTGTAAACATTTCTAGAGCATGTCTGAAGCTACTAACTCTGCAGATCTAAACTGGAGTAATTTTAACTACATAGGAAAACTTTGGGAACATTGACTATACTTTTTATTAAAAGAAGAAAAAAGGGAAAAAAATGAAAGAAAACAAAATCTGCACAGAACTCACTATAAAAGAATGCCCTTTATAATTGTTTTATGCAAATATCCAGTGTATTTTGAACAAATTACACCATTTTCTCAGCAATCCTTTTAGCCAAAGGCTAAGAGTTACAGTGTTACCCTTATTTAATGAAAGATATATAAAATTAAGAAAAGTTCATTTTTCATAAAAAATAATATCTCTTGTTATTTTAAGTTGTTTGTTTTAGAACTGTCTTCCAAGTGGCACAGTAACAAAAATATCACATCACCAGGTGATCTACGTTCCCCAGTAATGAAACATCACTCCAGAAGATAACACCGTCATACTTTCAGTATTGCAGTAAAATCTACAACACTTCAATATTTTATGTTCACTTTCAAAACTTCTGTTTCGATCACATGAAAAACCAGGCTTGAAGAACTCCATAGAGCTGAAAGCACAAGAGGTACACAACCAGCTGAAACCAAAACTCCACAGACTTTCTTTTTTACAGTTAGAATAAAAATGTGATATATGCATCCTAAAGCGGAGATGCAAAGCAAACCACACACACAACTAAAAAAGAATTTAGTATCAGTTCATGCAACTGATATGCCCTCATCAGCATCATACAGATGTCCATACCTCCACACTTACAGCTAGATGCGTTCCTATTATTTACCCATGATGCCAAGCTGTGTGGCGCATTTGACACACTGGAGGATGCCATCCAGAGGGACCTTGGCAGGCTTGAGAGGTGGGCCAATGCAAACCTCATCAAGTTTAACAAGGCCAAGTGCAAGGTCCTGCACCTGGGTTGGGGCAAACCCCAAGCACAAATACAGGCTGTGCGGAGAACGGGTTGAATGCAGCCCTGAGGAGAAGGACTTGGGGATGCTGGTAGATGAGAAGCTCAACATGAGCCAGCAATGTGCGCTTGCAGCCCAGAAAGCCAACTGTGTCCTGGGCTGCAGCAAAGAAGTGTGACCAGCAGGTCGAGGGAAGCGATTCGCCCCCTCTGCTCTGCTCTTATGAGTACTGCATCCAGCTCTGGGGCCCTCAGCACAGGAACAACATTGACCTGTTGGAGTGGGTCCAGAGGAGAGCCACAAAAATGATCAGAGGGCACCTCCCCTATGAGGACAGGCTGAGCGAGTTGGGGTTGTTCAGCCTGGAGAAGGCTCTGGGTAGACCTTATAGCACCCTTCCAGTACTTAAAGGAGGCTACAGGAGAGATGGGGAGGCACTCTTTATCAGGGAGTGTAGCGATAGGACAAGGGGTAAGAGTTTTAAGCTGAAAGAGGGTAGATTTAGATTGGATATGAGGAAGAATTTTTTTACTGTGAGGGTGGTGAGGCACTGGAACAGGTTGCCCAGGGAACTTGTGGATGCCCCATCCCTGGCGGTGTTCAAGGCCAGGGTGGATGGGGCTTTGAGCAACCTGGTCTAGTGGAGGGTGTCCCTGCCCATGGCAGAGGGGTCGGAACTAGGTGATCTTTAAGGTCTCTTTCAACCCAAACCATTCTATGATTTTATGATTATGGTTTGAATAATACAAAATCTCTAAGCTTATACAGTAAAATTAGTTCCTGGTTTAAACAATCCACTTGCATTCAATGTGATATAGGAAACAGATTTCTATAAATGTTACATTCAACAATCTGAAAAAAAAAATCTAAGCAGGATCTGCAGTTCCCATTTTGCTCTATTGCCTTTTTTCCTCATCCTTTTTGATTTATTTTAATCTCATACAACCTTTTAAGACACAAGAAGGGGTCATTAAAGATACTTATTGGCTTATCAAGCCAGACTGCATTTGCTCCTGTCATGTCAAGTCTAAATTCAATAAAATAACACAGTTAATCACATTTTATACTGCACCCCAAAACGATTATACAAACAACCCTTGGAAGAAGCTATGGAGACCATAATGAAATAATCTATGGGGAATACTCTGTTATATGTACTCCTTTACATTACACATGCAATAGTGGAATGGCAAAAAGAGAATTATCACTTATTTCAACATATATTCTCTTAGTGCAGCCAGACTGGAAAAGACGTCGAAAGAGACATTCCGGTCATGGTATCAGCAATACTCTGTAAGTCCTCAAGAGTTATGATGCTGTCTTACAGCAGGACAAAGCCAAAAAGCAAGGAACAACTTGGAAGCAACTGCAGGAAAAGCATTATTGTAAATCCAAAAATTATTAAACAGAAAATATCATAAGCGCTGCTTATAAATCATTTAACTAGTCCTCTTTAAAATTTGATATTTGTAAAGAACTCTAATAATTTTCACTCTAAACCCTGATTCACCTTTAATTTGGTTGCTATAGAACCTTGGGACTCAATAATTGGATAGTATGCTATAAAAAATTATAGAATCCATAGATGCCCACTGAGGCATCCGAGTTCCTTTGTCAGCCTTGAAAATCTTGGCTTAAAAACATAGTTACTTACTGCATCAGAAGACTTCTAGAAAGTTAAAGTGACTTTTAGTAGGACATTCAAGACCAGAGTGAATAACCTGAATAACGAGAGTAACCTGGTCTGATTTGATAGCTGGCCTTGCTTTGAGTGAGAATTTAGATTAGAGGCCTTCAGAGGTCCCTTCCAACCTGAAATATTCTGTGACTTTGTACAAATGGTTCCTGAATACGTCTGTTGAATGATGTGCAGACCCATAGCATTTAAGTAAGGCTGAGTACAATACTACACAGAGACAAACTAGGTTACAATCCAAATTGTATCACAAGGTAAATCAGCTCTCTTTGAAAAAACACAATCTGCTGCTGTTAATAAGAGAGAATTTGTGAAGCAGAGCTACAGGACCTCAGAGACCTGCACTGAGTTTACTTTAAACAGCAGGTCACTGTTTAATCTGATTTAATCTGACAGACAAGTATACAGATTTTTGCCTACACTGTCAACTTGCAGAGTTTGGAAGAGGCATTAATTTTTTCTCTGGCATATATCCATGTTTGAGGTGCAAGATTTTTAAAGGAATCTACCTTCCAACAATTGCAAAAGAATGCACATCTACCCTCGCAAAGTCAGTGTATGTAAGAAAGTGAAGAAAAATAAAAATACATTCTTTAGCTTCATAATTAACAGCAGACTTTAGTTCAGCCACAAGGTAAGTAAAACACAGTAAATATTATAGCTTTTTAATCGTTCATTAAACTATTACCATGAACTAGTGCAAAGTGTCTTCATTTGGTTTTAAATTGGTTTAGGACAATCAGGACTGTTTCCTAAACCAAAACTATTATGAAAAGCTCATTTGAGAGAAGATATGATAACACATGGCCTTGAGCTGTGGTTTCATGATCTATGGATATAGCTGGAAGAAAAATAGAGCACAAGAGTAAATGGAGATATGATACCAAATATCTTATCAGATTTCTCAGTAGAAATTGAAAGGCAGATAGCAGGGGTATTACTAATAGAAAACAGTCACAAAAAATAAATCCCTCAAGCAACTGAGAAAATATTTCAAACCAGTTTGTCAATTTATTTCTCATAAGTTATGCAGAAGCCCATGATTTTAAGTTTAAAAAAAATCTTGCTAGGACACAAAAGGTTCACATTGTGCCTTTTGTGTGCAATCAGAGCTCCAGCCTATCTTAAACTGTTTTCAATGACAGGAGTACTCATAGTATTGTATTGCAATGGCAAAACTATGAATTAAGTAAACTATCTCAGTGTTATTAGCTTTGTGGACCTTGTCCTTACAAATTATAGACATGGAGTGGTAACTCTGCTTCACTTTCTTGATGAACTTCAACCTCCAGCAGCCACAACCATACCAGTTCCCCTTCTACCTTACGTCCTTTTCCTCTTCAAGTAGTAATTAATTCTATATGTAATGGAGGATCTTTGTCCAACATGTGCCAAGACCTCGATACAAGCAACTGGCCAGATCTTCAGTTTAACTTCATTGACTGCTAATGATTTACAACAGCTGAGAATCTGTCTTCAAAAAGTATATTACTAATTAACTTATGAAGAGTTGGCTGCTTTCAGTTGTTAATATAATTCTTTAATGTTCCTAGGTCTGCATCTGAATTTCAATGAAACTTGTACCAATAGATAGATACTGACATTCTCATGAATACCAAATGAGTTCATTAGCACTTGCCCTGTGATAGTGAATACCTTCTGAATTTATAATTGAGTGGCCTTCAAATGAAACTGCTGGCCACATATCTTTGGCTCCAATTACTTTTCATCAAATTTCAAACTTTACCACCTTTTCCATTTTCTATGTGACTTAGAAAATTGGAGGGGGAAAAAAGGAATTAGTGGAGAGGGGAGGCAAGAATGTCATACGTTACAGAACCGCTTACTGCGCTGAGATTTTGACTGAATTAAGAATACGGTACATCTGGGGAAATGATTCAAGTCTGTGAAGGGTCTATCAAGAAAGACAAATTTTTTGCACTTTGCCAAATAAAGCCATTTGCTTAATAATTACAGGAGAACTGAAATGACTTTTGCTGAAGGGCAAAGGTTAGCAGTACACTTCAGTCTTTCAAAAATGTTTTACTCATGCAGCACTGACTTTGTAGGCTCTGGCAATGTACCTTAAGCTCTTCTCTGATTACTATCTCATACCACCCCCTCTCACAGCATCCTTTAGTCATGGTTTGACAGTTAGTTGGTTTACATCAATTTCCCATACATACAGTTTCCCCTTAGCTTAAAATGGGTCACAGCCAGATCATCTTCAATACTGCTGCATTTACAAGCATTTACACTGCTTGCAAAATGGCAATGAGGAAAAATGAAACATAAGATGGAGGCCAAAGGGGAAATACACAACAGCAGCAACAAAGAGCTGTTCTTCTCAGCTAAATACTGATGTATCTGAAAGCATACATTAACAATTTGAAGGGACCAAAGAGAGTTGGGAGAGTGAAGGACAAAGACAGGAGCCTACAGTAGTTAAAGGTAATCAGACTTTGAATGTGAACTTTAGCAGTGAGAACAAGCGAGTGAAAAGGATTGTAGAGATACAGGAGAACAATATTCTTTATTCTTCTCAGATAAACATCACCTTATTTGAAGGAAAAAAAAATAGGTGGTATATAAGAGTAAGAAAGGATCAAATAAAGCTTAGGTTTCTACTGATGGTTGAATTTTCTGACGTCCTGGAATTAAAATTCTTACTAATGCCATTAACTGAGAGTCTTTATATGGAAAATACCCAGAATCCAGTAAGGTGGAATTGTTTTCATATAAGACTAGTCATGTCTTTTCCTTCATCCAAAGTTTCAGTAGGTTTCAGTCTCATTGGTGTCAACTAGACTAGAACACTATTCTACAAATTTAAAAACAAAATTAAAAAAAAAATATCTGGGGTGCAGGAGGCAAACATATAAACTGATAATTGTTACATACATGCAATTAAAATTAGTTTCATATATAAGTATCCTTCTTATTCATATATAAGTATCCTTATTATTGTGTTTTCACACATAAATGCATATATAGTACATATATATGTAAAAATGCTGACAATGTGTAAACCATTTGTGAGACTCTAATAGAATTCATTATCTTGAAACAGAGAAGTGTGCATGACCTCAAAAACCTGTGTACTGGGAGAGAATCTTTTGCTTGCACAATAAGAAAAGAGATTGAAACCAACCCCTCTCCACTATATTAGATGAATTCTATTTTTGAAAAGTCGGTGGGATGAAACAGTGACATAAGGATGGAAAAAGTATGAGAGATTAACTTTAGTTCTGTAGCAGGAAAGAAAGAATTTACAATTACAATTTCTTTCTGCACATGATACAATTTCCAGACTACTCTAACCTCAAAACAAGATTTATATGAGCAGGTGAATGAGCAGACCTCTTTCATCCTGGATTTTTCTTTCTGCAGTAGGACATATGAATATCACTAACAAGTACAGAATAATGAAAAACAAACCTAACATACTCTAAACGATTTGTTCAGTTTTCCAAAGCAAATATAAACATTCAGATGTGAAAGGAAAGCTATTATTGTTTAAAGGGAAAAGTATGACTTATGAATGGTCATGTTATCAGTTCAGAAACATAAAAAGAGTCATCCTGATGTGCTACTTTCTTAATGTTAATTTCTTGTTATTGTCTTTTTTTATCTACATAAGTAGATTTATATGGACATTAATATAAATTGCAAAGACTTGGGAAAAAACATCCAAATCTATAGGATTTTCAGTGGGAACATTTATACTTTTTCCTTCCTCCTTCTCACTTTCATCACAATTGAATTTATGTATGTGACTCTAAGTGTCTCAAGTGATAGAACATTTGCTTTCTCACAGCGGAGCCTATTTTAACATTTGCAAGCATCAACAGGGTCTGCTTTTGTCCAGCAAGGCCAAGAGATATCCTGTTAAATAGTAGGAAGCAGAACCCAGATTACCATTGAAACCTGCGTTTTCAGATGGTAAAATCCTTTTGTACCACTCAGGTAGCTTAAACAATCCCTAAATGCACAGAGGCCTCATGAGAAGAGAAGTTCCTGTCCGCAGCAGCTCCTTGTAAGGGGGAATGCTGAGATATGAATGTGTTGTGAGTCCTCCTCCTTTCATCTTGGCTTAGGATCAACTAAATGTTTGAGGCCAATGTGAGAAAGCAGGGTTATTCAGGAAAGTGCTAATTATTCCCAAATTCAGCAGCTGGGAATGGAGAACTATAGTCCTGTCTTGTACATTCACTCAAACCTAGTGATGAGAAATGTTCTTATACAGGGCAAAATCTGCCTTATGTATTGACAGCGTATAAAAAAACACCCATCTGAATTCAGAGAGCCATTTTCTTAGAACAGCTGCTGGTAGAAGGTAGAAGTATTTGAAAAAAATGATATTTCCATGCTGAAAGACACACCATTTTTAAGAGGATGTTTTTTGACACGAAAGCAGCCTGGATGCTAGCTGATTTGTGTACGATTCATACACTTCAAGCAGTCCTGCATAAACAGACACAGTTATTAAAGAATAGCTGCATAATGTTTCCATTCCTAAGGGGTTTTTTATTTGCTTTCAGTTTTTTTCCTTTGAGGAAGAAAATTTCTCAGTTAAGAATGATTCTATTCTCTATTTTGGATCCTCAGTACGGAGTCTAAATCAGCAGAGTCATTGAGGTAGCCCCATTTAAATGCTTCTTAATGGGATTGAATTTGGTAATATTAAAGAGACTTCTTTATGTTTAAACTGGTGCTCTTGGAGCCCTGGTTCATTTTAGTTTTCTGATGCTGTCAAAATACAGGCCTCATGCCAAAAGATGAATTCCTATAAAGACATACAGTATAACTACATGACACAGGGAGCCCAAACCACAAAATTTAGAAAATAAGAAAGGAAACAAGATAAAATGTATTTTAATTATTTTTCCTAGTAAAAACAAGCTAAATATTTAAAATTGGACTTTTTTCTTTTCTTTTTTAAATAAATGAGAGCACTAGACTGACTTTGGCTTTACTCCTAACACATTTGAAGTTGTGCATATGTTTCATTTTTCCAGTGTCTTACACCAGAATCCAGATAACTCCACAGAACCAAGGCGTAAGGCTCCTGCAGAAAAGCTGAAATTTCACTCCATGATTTGCCACATATTCAGTTATATTGCTTTTGAGGAGAAGGTGCTGAACAGTGCAGGAAGGGAGTAGCCGTTTTCTGTTGTGTATTTTAGTTACCAATCTTCTCATAGAGAACAAAGAAACATAGGCGCTCATTAGAGGAACATGTGCATGGATCTTTTTATTTAACTTTTTGAGCCTGCTGTGTTGGTACATGTATCTAAGCTGGTCATCACAGGCTCCCTTGTACTGAGGGCAATCCAGACAATAAAGAGGTGCCAAGTGTTCAGTCCTAACCCATTTTAAAATAGACAAAAACTTGTGGTCATATGAACTACGTCACTGATTACATGGGCTGCCTAGGGTGACTTTCTTAAATGTGCATACATATTTCTTGTGATATGCAATCATAATTATTCAGATGAATACCACCCAAGTGATGTATGAGCAATTTGTAACCTTCATGGATTTGCCTTTTTGACATCTACTTGACAGCAAATCAGTTCATTCACTCCTCAAGTGCCTGCAGACTAACTGCAACAGCTAAGGCAAACAAGAGGAAATCTACTCTGTCTTGTGGAAAGCCATGCTCTTTTTATGCTGATCTTCCCTTCCTCACACTAATCTCTTTCAATCTCTTGTCAGTTCTTGCATACATCGAGATCAAAGACTCTCTTGGAAACCAACAATTTTTGTACTGCATAGAGTTCTAAAATACAAGACGTAGTATAGACTGCTCAACTGAAGAGTCTATCCAAATCATTCTTAAGAAACCAAAATCGGTTGACAAATGCCAATACACATGAACTAGAGGAATGTATGGCTCAAAAAAAAAAAAAAACCACACAAAACAAAAAAAAAATCAACTTGTTCTTACAATTAAAGATCAGTTGTCCCTTTATAAACAAACCTCTTGCATATTGGTTTTATTAAAGAGATATAAAAAGAAAAAGGATGAAAAACAAATGAAACCAACATACGAAAGTGTACCTAACACACATTTGCTTCACAAGACCAAAAATTTACGAGGTAAAGATTTCTGTAGTCTTCCAAGCAGCCAAAATGCTGTCAAATGGCTTTCAGACTCAAGAAAGAGCATCTGCACTCCTAAGAATCCAGCAAAGATGAGACAGAGCTCATACACTCACTGTATGTAGATACTGAAAATTAGTCACTTATAAAAGTCCAAAATGCACTGCTCAGCTGCAAGCATGAGGGTTTTGTATTTGGCAGTCAAATGAAACCAGTCATTCAGCAGCAGAAAGACTTACCAACCTTTAAAGAAGGCTATTTATACATCTTCCCTGTGTCCTGCTTTCACTTAAAGCTCATGCTTCTGCTGCTGCAGACTGCTACTTTATTATCTCTCCCTTCAACATACCTGCCTATCTCTAAGACCACCAGTAAAAAAGGACGCAACATGGGCATGAATGCACCTTAACATGAGTTTCTGTGCTGCTCTCTGTCTCATTATACAGGGGTTTTTCCTGTATATTTTCCTGTATATTTTTCCCGTATATTTTCCTGTTGGTCCACATCTGTGTGACAGTAACAATAGACTTGGGTTGACTCAACCACTGTGCTTGAGTCAGCTCACCACTAAACTTCATGCTTTTGCGTCCTTCTGTGAGAGGTATTTAAATTGTTTGTCATCCTTCATGATGAATAATGAGTATTTATATCTTGAAATGTTCTCATCTGCATTCAAACTTGCAACTTATGCTCATCAGTAATACTAATTCACACTGACATAGCACATTTCAACTGGAGAACATAAAGCACTTCATAATTGCCAAATGATTATGTTTTACAACGTGTCCCAAAGATAAAAAGTATTTCATTCAGAGGGCCTGGTCTCCATTGTAAAATGTTACAATGTCTGCACACTGTTTGTTGTGAGCAACTATGAGAACTAGCATAAAAGCTTATCAGCAAACTGTACATATATACTTATATAAAGATTTATTTGTTGTGTTCAGCACCACACTGAAGAAAGATTTCAGCATGTGAAGGTATCATTGTGCTAAACTTAACTAGTCGGTTTGCCCTGACAGCAGTAATGCATTTAACCCAGCAATTCTCAGCCACGTTCAGACTCAGTGTGATTGCTAACACAGTCCAGGGCTAACAGAAGGGTAAAACGAGGTAGGTGCTGATTCAAAGAAAGAATCAGGAGTAGATGTCAGTTTTGTTATGGGTTTGTTTTATTTGTTTTTTTTTTTTTTTTTTGCTTCTGTCATAAAACCTGCTCAGTCTGAATTAGGTGGCTGCTCCTAGATTGCTTAGACCTGCTGTCTTTGTCTGTAATGGTTATTCTGAGGTTTTACGAGTTAGTGAGTAAACTGAATTGGAATTAATTTTCACATCTATGCAACATCACCAACTTTTCCTTTCTGTTTTCAAGGCTGTAAGTATAATATGCACCCAGTCTTCGGGGCATATGACACTTGAATCAACAGTTTCTGAGAGCACACTCTCTTTTCCTTGGAAATGGAGAGGGACAAGGCTGGGGGTGGGACGTTGGGGAGTAGAGCAGGAGAATTCCACATAAGAGCTATGTCTACGCTAGAAATATTCTAGAGCCAGGCCCTACCACCATTCACCTACAGAACAAGAGAAAGGGACAACATTGAGGGATGCCCTAGAGAAGGGAAGAACTTCAATGTAATAATCCATGTCTCCAAAAAAGGAATAAAAAGTAAAGGAAAGCATTCAGCTGAACTCAATAGCAGCCCCAACAGATTGTCCACCAGGCACTCATGTCCGATGCTGGGTATTGGGTCTTGTCACAGCTAAAGTCACAGAGTGGGGCTGCAGCTGGGTACCTATGTGTAGAGTACGGGGTATTTCTCAGCTCCACAACTTCTCTGCTCTGACAAGGCTTCACCTTCTGGATAGACCTGGCCTGGTACAGGGCATGTAAGAGACAGGAAGTATCAGTAAATATGGAAGTTTCCTGTGGTGCTATAAAGTGAGATTCTAGATCACTTCCCCAAAATCTATATCTGAGGAAAATTAAAAGCAAGGGGAATTATTTAATTGGAAGTGGATAACCTGTCTTTCCAGTATTAACTGCAAGAGCTGTTCACTTCCATTTTACTAATAATGTTGTCCATAATCTTAATTTTACCCTCTAAGCCGTACTTTTGACAATACATATTTTTTGTTCTGCACAAATGTCTCCTACACAAAGGAGCCACAGGCAAACACCACAGCAGTTAGTGAGAGTAAACATTTAAAATTTGGTAATAGTCTTTATAATTAAATTTTCTTCTTCCTTTCTGTAGTACCTCACTTAGGTAAATGACTAAAATGTTCTTTGCATCTATTTTTCCTGGACAATTGTTTTCTCAAGTAGGTAAACATCTACTTGTGCTACACACAATTAAACAGTTCCCTACTCATCTGTGAAATAGCTAGTGTTTTATGTACCTTTTCATGTCACAAAATCTATGGCAGCGATAGCAATCTGAATCCAAAGATATAATTGCAAGATCTAGAAGTACCACAAAGGGCCAGACACACAGAATTGTTCCTAATAACGGCTAATGCAAATAAATTCCAAGTTGCACTCACATACTTTGGCTAAGATTACTTTTAAATCACCAAATCCTACTTTTCTTATGCCATCTGAATGTCAGAACTTTGGAGTGCCATGTTTCACTTGAAACATGTCACTTCACACTAGGAGAGGGATGTTTTTCATAGTTACACATAAAAGATGTCTCTTTTCTGTGGTAATTTATGAAAGAGATTAAGCCCGTGTAACTTTGCTGCATAATCACTCGATAGTGCTTTCCCACACTACTGTGGCAATGAAACACAAGACACACAACAGTAAGAGAGCAGTTTTTACACCATTACCATTCACACAAGACCGCTATTGTTGCCGTAAGTGGTTCTTGTAACATCAGATTTAGCAGACAGGATGCACAGATCTTGCTAGCTTATTTAGATCACTGATTTGGTTTATTGACAAATGGCAACTCTTTCAAGGGTTCTTTTCCAGCTCACCATCCACTTGGAAAGGAGTATCAACTATCCTTTTTCCACTGGTGAGTTCAAATGTAATTCAAATATAATAGCTGTCATAGTGGCAAAGGCGTGGGATGTTGATGAGGTTGTACCCTGAGAATACATATATATCCTAAAATGATATTTAAGTAAAATAAAAAGAGCTAGAGAGAGAACACATGCTGTTTGTAATGGGATGCTTCACAAAGAATATCTAAAAATTTAGCTGTTATTGTTTAGTAGTATCTAACAGTACACCTAGAGTACGTTCATTATTATTAATATTCTGATCACTCTGTAATTTTGCCAATTTGAGCCTGAGCATAAGAACAATCCTAAAAAATGCATTCAGTATATAACAAATTGAAATACTGACAAGAGATTAATAGTAACTACAGTGGTATAAGTGGTGAAGTAAGGAGAGGTGCCAGTAAAACCACTAACATGGACTTCCAAAGGGCAGACTTTAGGCTGTTTAGGACACTGTTTGGGAGAGTCCCTTGTGAGACTGTCCTGAAGGACAAGGAGTCCCAGGAAAGCTGGACATTCCTCAAGAGGGTGGTTTTAAAAGCACAGGAATAGGCTGTCCCCATCTCTGGAAAGACAAAGTGGCAAAGATGACCAGCCTGGCTAAACAAAGAGCTTTTCCTGGGACTCGGGGAAAAAAGGAGAGTCTACAATCTCTGGAAGAAGGGTCAGGCAACGCAAAAAGAGTACAGAGGTCTTGCCAGGTCATGCAGAGTCAAAATTAGGAAGGCAAAAGCCCAACTGGAACTTAACCTGGAGGCAGTTGAAAAAGATAATAAAAAATGTTTTTGCAAATACAATCACAACAAAAGGAGAGCTTTGGAGAGTCTCCATTCCTTGCTGGATGCAGGAGGGAACACTATCACGAAGGACCAGGAAAAGGCTGAGGTGCTTAA
>NW_010105575.1:18440-42158 GCF_000699245.1 Pterocles gutturalis | reverse complement strand
CCCGATCATCCAGATTGCACTTCCTCAGTAATCCTCACTGGGAAGATGGAGTGATGGGGAAGTATAGGTACAGCAATAAACTGGAATAGAAAACAAGGGGGAGAAGGGATTAGGGTGTAGACTGAGAAGCTATAGGGAAGGGTAAGGCTAGGCTAAGGGGAATGGGGATGTGGCAAAGGACCTGCTAGCTCTTCTGTTGGGAGTTTGCAAGGGTTGGGAGCAAGCCAGGAAAATGAGTCTCCTATGCTTCTCCCTGGTCTTCCCAGCATCAGGGGAAGCCTTGTCTCTTTGCACAGCCAAGTGGCAGTGTGCCTGTCGTCATGCATGTGACTGTGACTATGGTTAGACATCCTTCCTGCAAGTCCCTGCCCTCCAAGTATTGGTACAGATGAGAAAAGTGATGGGGATTCCTGTCAGGAACAGGGCAGTTCACATTGTCTTCAGCCATCGGAAGCATCTCTATTGCCACGAGGTATTTTTTTTTTTTTCATTTAGCAGAAGATGTCCTGTTGAAAGGGATGTCATCCTCAAATAGATTTCCTGCATTCTTAAAGCCATTTCCATGCTGCGGGTGGATGACTTACTGTACTGCTCAAAGCCTCAGTATGGTCAGTTATTTTAATCTGCTAATAAAAGTATTTATGTAAATGTGAAATGATACTTTTCTCCCGAAGGCCCACTGGCATTGACAAGCTAGGACTTCTGTGTTTCAATAATACTATTAATGCTAAGGATGAAAAAATCATGGATCAAACCAGGTAAAATTACAGCTGGCTTTAAAATTCAAGTTCTAGAACAGTGTACATATCATGCTCTGTTTGATGTAATATCCTCGGTCACTGAGGTCTGTCCTTTGTCATCACAGTCATCTGTGTTTCATAATCTGGTGATGTCTGTAGTAAAACTAGTCAAGCTCCCTTTCCAAAGTAGTTGGTTTCTTCTGTTCCTTATAGCCTCTTCTAGCAATGTGCTGCTTTGTTTGTGACCTGAAGTAGTGCAATGCTGGAATTGTTAGTGATTGTGATTACTGTCTGGGTATTCATATTTCTAGTCTCGTGCCACGCTCTACATCTTTGATGTCCCAGCACTGTTGTGTGTAAGTCACTAAGGTGTCTGATCTTGCTGGAGGAGGGGCTGGGGTCCTCTTCTTGCCATGCAAATTGGTGGTGCTCCTCCTGTTCCCTGGAGAAGCGTCAGAATAGGAAGCAAAGCTGCTGTTTGTGCACGGTGAGGGGGCCAGGTGGGCGAGGGTGCACAGGGGATGCTTAGGGGAGAGGTCCCACAGGGAGGGGAGAGCTGCCGGGGAAGAAAGGGGAGAGGGGAGGGATCTCTGCTCCCATGCTCAGCCTCCCCAGGACCTTGCTGATGCCACGTCCAAACACCATAGCAGGGCTGGAGGTGCCTTCACCAAGATCTCACAGATTTCAGGCATCAGACACAGGAATGCTCTTCTCTGGCCATGGCCCTGGCGTTAACCATGTTGCTCTGTTTACTCTAGATACACTTTATACTGCTGTTCAGTCGGCAGGGGAAATTAAGGCTTCAGAAATGGTATACGACGCTACCTGATAAAGAGAAGAAAAAGATCATTCGAGAAATTGTTCAGATTATTTTGTCTCGCAATCAAAAAACAAGTAGTTTTGTTGACTGGAAAGACCTCAAGCTTGTTTACAAAAGGTGTGAGTAATTTTGTGCGAACATGTAATTACTGTTCATATAAGTAACATGTACTAGAAGAGGAAAAATAAAGGCTTGCTTTAAGAAAAACACCGAAGAAACCCTAAATGCTAGAGTAAGCTGTAGGAGCCTGCCATCAGCAATCTGACAGTGTCTAACAGCACAGTGCCCCTGGATAAATCAGCAGGGTAAATGATGGGGTGAAAAATACTTCTATGATCTGTCAAATGAGAAAAATGGGAGTAACCTAATAGGTATTAGTGGTTGCAATTCTGTTAGAAGGCTTTAGGCTTCACTGCTCCTTCTAATTCCCTGAGGTAGCCTGCTGAGACGTGCTGGGCTTTATCAGACCCTTCAGCAGGTTGCAGGAACCAATCTGAGGCACTTTCAACATTTTGTCAAAATTTTGTCTTTGAAATATTTGTTTCTCTGGAAAGTGTTAATTCCCATTTCCTTTTCCAAACAAATCACTGATCCTCAGTTACGTGATGCTTAGCATTAACTGCCTGTTAATTTTTGTAAAGTTGTAGCAAACAGAAGTAGCCTTAAGGTATATCACGCTGTACAAATGAAGTGGAGTCTCCCATTTGGCAAAAATTGAGCTCCTTGCTCTGAAGTGATGGATGTAAACGTCTGACCAGATGCTGTGACAAGTTGGGGCTCCAGCCACAGCACCAGAGTTGAGGTAGATCGTTACTCCCATCCTGGCTTGATTTAAACATAAAATTTTGCTGCGAGTAAGTTAGGAAGATTGTTTGGTCTAAGCAGTTTCATGCTTTCTGGCACTATGTAAAACATCGTAAATCATTTGATAGCCAGCAGGCTAGCTGAGATGTAACTCCTGCCACCTTTATTTTTGCTTTTATTTTAATTTTTTAATAAAAAGCATAACTCATTCTACAATTTTATTAACCCCACTTACTGTAGCACTATTGCAGCAGGTGAGGGAGACCCTTAAAGTACTACTGATTTACTATTCATTTTTTTTAAGACCAATGTTGGAGGTATCCTGCTTTGCCAAGGGTGCAGTTTGTTTTTCTAACTAACTAAATTAATAATTTGTTTAAATTATCTGATCTTTTTAAGTGTTCTCTGGGACACTATGGGAATGAAACAAAACTGTTATTTTAGAGACAAGATAGACATTAACCGTCTTTTGTATAACTTCTAAGAGGTGAGCAGAGCACTGCAGATCCAGCTGTTCACTCTCACGTTTTTGCCTTTGTTTCCCCAGGTATGCTAGTTTGTATTTCTGTTGTGCAATAGAAGACCAGGATAATGAGCTCCTGACACTAGAGGTTGTTCATCGATACGTAGAGCTTCTGGACAGATACTTTGGAAACGTAGGTTTCACTTTCTCCCATGAACCACATTCCTGGCTGTCTGATAAACAGTTACCTGTAGCTGTTTTGCTTCATGTTTCCATCTGCACTACTTGCTCCCTAGACTCTCTCAATCCAGAGTGAAATTAATTATTAGGATATTTTACAAAATAGTGCTGAACTATCATAAGGATGGTTTTCCATCCTTTCTCCCAAAACAAAGTTAATCTTGATGCTTTCTGTGTCTTTCTCAGAATAGAATTTGAGGGGGAAGCTTGAAGAAAATTACTTTAAAAAACCCCAGGGTGACAGTACTTTAATTCTCTCTCCTAACATCTTCAGATAATGCTGGTTTTGTTTGTTTCATATTGTGTGATAATTAAGGACATATAAAGAGGAAAAAGATAAACTGAGTTTTTTTGAAGAAAAGACCTGAAGAAGATGCAAATAAGTCTTTCAGTAAGTCTTTAAAGACTACAGGAGACCCATCTTTTCTATGAATATTTTTGAATTTGTTCCCACTACCTTAATTCCTGTCTTTTTTAATTCACTGTGCCATGGCTCATGCTTGTGCTGTCTCCAAACAAAAAAAAGCAGTTGGTGACAGTAAGGTCACTAGGACAGAGAATTTGTCTTGCTCTGTGAAACTGTGCATGAACGTATGTAACACATATTGCAAGTGCTATACAAGACCTACTGTAAGGTAAGGCTAGGAAGTCAGCTTTGTTCTCTGAAAACCAGTATAGAAGTACTGTATTGTAAAAAATATAGTAAGTGGAATATCTTTGCTGTAAGTCTAGACTATATATGTGGAGAGAATATGTGCAGAAGCTGCAGTATCTTTCTTCACCCTGCTACCTGCCACAAGAGTGCATATGTTGAATACATTTGATCATCTTAACTTTTGGCCCATTAGTGCTTATAATGTTGTAAAAGTGATTTAAATGTGGGGTGTCCTTTTGTTCTGGCAGGTGTGTGAGCTGGATATTATCTTTAATTTTGAAAAAGCTTATTTTATTCTTGATGAGTTTATAATTGGCGGAGAAGTACAAGAAACTTCAAAGAGGTCTGCAGTGAAAGCCATAGAAGACTCTGACATGTTGCAGGAGGTAAGGCAGAGGAAGACAGAAGGCAAACACGTCATCTTCCTACATCTTCCTTGTATGACAGGAGCTTAAAATAACAGTTAAACACTTCTGGTACTTAAATATCCAAATGTGTCTGAAGTTCACCTTCGATAGGTACAACAATGCAGTTAAGGTAGCTTTTAATTCAACCCTCTTGCATCTTGCGAAATCATCTAGAGGCTCTTTATATACTGCTATTGCTCTCTTGCAGTTTTTGCTGTTAGAGTTTGTTGGATATTATGTTAAGAAACAGTTTAAGACATATCTAAGGTATTTATATAAGAACATAATGTAAGATTGTATTTTATGTGTACATATGTATATAAATACAGAAAAATCTGTTCTGTTTCACTAATACGTTCGAAACAGATGACCTACTATTAACATTTAAAATTGGAAGGAGTATGTGTTGGCAAACTCCATCATCATTCATGAACAACTGTGTAGTTTTTCTGCAGGGCACAGATATGTAACCTTTATTTAGAGCCCTGCAGGAATTCTTTTCTGTAACTTGTACCGTTGAGCCAGGAATGGCAAAAGCAGTTGAATTTATTTCATTTTTTCCTAGGTAGTGAAGGATCCGTTCTAATACTGAAGGAAACAGCACACTGGTAGAACTAGGTAGGGGCATGCCATGTGAGTTAAACAGTTTTTCAGAGTGGTCTGGTATTTGCTCATGAAACTAGGCCAGCTATGTACAAAGGCCAGCTATATGGGATGAGTTTGGCCACGAACATAGTGTGTCATGATCTGAAGATCAGATTCTACAAGGCTGTTAAAGGTTTTTAAAGCAGAATTATTTCTACATTTTAATTAATCTGACCTAATTCCATGCAAAACTACAACTGTCTTTGAAGAGGACAAGGGGGTTTGTTTGAATATTACTGTATGGCTCCATAATGTGTCAATTGTTTCTTTCTTTTTTTTACCTCCAGACAGTGGAAGAGTACATGAACAAGCCTGCATTTTAATGTTAAAACTACCTGGAGGGGAACTGCTGTATGCATCTGCAAAATGCACTTCCTGAAATTGCTTCCCAAAGTGCCAGATCCTCAGAGAAATACCAAAAACCAATAAGTAAATGGGTTTGTTTGTATAATGGTGAAGATGAAGGTCAGCTAATGTAGCACAGGGCTTAACAATTCTGTACTTGCATTGCTCCGCATGTGAGTTTCTCAGAGGTAGTACCCTTGATCTAGTTTCTCTGCTCCTTGCTGGAATAAACACCTGTTTTATACTGTGTCTTTTAGCTGCGGGTTTTGTCATCATAAAATGTTACTCTGATAGAGGTATTTTTACTAGTTTTGGTCCATTGCTGACCATATGACTCTACTTTTGTACAAATGTCCATTATTTTGAATGTAATGATTATTCTGCTCTAATAATAACAACTTTTTTTTCTAAAAGCCAAATTGTTGTGGACCCTGATTTCACAAGCTTGTTTTGAAAAGATTAACCCGTCTAGTATAAGAAGAAATATGCTTATCTTTGGACCAGCCCCTTTCTTTCACTGTCTTCCTTCTGTTTTCTCCTCCAGACTGCTATTAGAGCACACTGCACACTTCCATTTAACCTGGAAGACTGTTCTGACTCGAGGTAGGCTTCTCCCGGGTTTAATGAATCCTCTTTGCTGCTGCAAATGGCCTGTCTCTGTCTTTCTCCTCATTTTCTATCCCCTTCCTAGATCCCCTGGGCCTGGACAAAGGCTACAACCTTTGGAAGTGTGCAACTTGAGAGCAGCTTGAAGAGCAGAAATCAGTCTTAGGGGTTTTAGGGTGAAGATCATCTTGTGTATCTTTCAGTATCTACCAATAACCACCTTTTCCTAGTTCCCCCGTTCACACACCTATTGGGATGATCACCTTTCTGTCAGTTGAACATGGCCCATTTTTGTGAAGGCTGGACAATTTAATCACCTTTTATAACTCTGAAAGCTGCACAAAGGGAAAAAGGTTAAAATAGTAGGGGGAAGAAGAACCAGCTGGGCTGTGCGTCTAGTGCGTGTTATAAAGCATTGTAGCTGTGTGTGGGGAGCCAGGTGTGTTCACTTGCCTGTCTTTCTGTCAGTGCAATTTGAACTCTATAAACTGATTGAAATGGCTCCCTTAGAGAGATTATTTCCTCCTTTAACAGAATTCAAAGCTCAGAGAAATTCTATTTATCGTAGCCCATAACTCATACCTAGGTTCTTTGTCAAATCATGAAGTGATCCTATACAAAAATAAGTTATCATGCAAATATGTCCATATGATCCATATATTTTCTTTGATTTCTGGAGTGTAAAGTCAGTATTTTCCTTCAGGGATTTTTTTAATCTTTAAATGTCCTGTGTGCTTATTCTAATTTTTTCATTGCTCCTTCCTTACCAGTCTGTTTATATCTTCCTGGGAAGGAGTTTTGGGGGTTTTTTGGGAGGGTGGGAGCACTTTGACAAAACATGACAACTTTGCTAATTGTCATCCTGCTTTTCTGCCTGTGTTAGCTAGGTCTGTTAGTAAAACTGTGACAAGCTGGATCATAGCGTCATGCTGCTCTTTTTATAATTACTTTTTCCATCTGTTTTCTCTGTATTGATGTCAAAGGCATACTTACAGCATTGAAAAAATAGTGAAATTGCTGAAGGGCTTTTAATAGCTCTGAAGACATTTAATTTAATAGTAGATTAATGAAATTGTATGAGTTGTATATTATTTTCTCATGGTTTGAAGTTAAATTTTTTAGAGTGTTTAATTGATTAGGAAGCCACTTCAGAATGTGCAAAGAGGCTCTTTCCGCTCTTTACTTTTATAAGTGACTTCTGTTCAGTGAAATCATCAGTAGTTTCATTTGCTTTTACTCTTTTTTAGAGCCATGCTGTGATTCCCTGACTCTTTTAACTGTCATGTTGCTTGAATTCTGGAGTATATAAAAATAGGAGTTCCAAAAAGATTTCTTTGTATGAATAAGGATATCATAAGCTTGTCTTTTCAGTCATTCTAAGAAGAGCTATAGGACTTCTTTCTCTCTCATTTCAAATTAAGAATTCCTTATAGTAAAAAGTAATACATTAGCTAGGGGTACTTATGCTGGCCATACCAATATAGCATCTAAAATAAATAGCATTGCTTAACTGCTGTATCCAGTGTGAACTTGAGAAGTGTGAAGGAATTAGTATGGTTTCCTTGCCCTAGTGCAAAAGGTCACTGGAATATGGTGTGCCTGTTGTGCCAACTGCATTTGTGTTACAAAGTCGGGTGGAAAGTATGTGTTAAGCACTCTAAAGAACTGCTAAATTATGTTCATGCTCTAAGAAACATCTACAGATTCCTGTTGCTTTTGCTATAGATGGGCTGCACACTGTAAGGAGGTGAGTGTTATTTAGTGTGACTTCTGCAAGTGTCAGTAAGTATGGCATAAGGTAGTAATTGGTTAAGTATAGCCTACTTTAGAACAGATTGGTTTGAAGCATAAAACTTGCATTTATACTTTTTACAACCTGCAATGAGAAAGGGGTCACTCACCTAAGTGGTGTTATAGTGGCATTCAGCTCAACCCAAATCTTTCTCCAAAGGGAAAACGCCTAAATGAAACCCAGGTATTGACAGGTTACCTTCAGGTCACAGTGTCAAAGTGCCTGTGCAAATCTTTGTGGAACTCCATTGCCATCAACAGGACTCTGCATAGATTAGTGCACTGTGGAGTACAGCTCATCAGCAGAATTGTGTTTCTCTTGATATCTTGGTTCTTTGATTTTCTTAAAGCAGGAGATACACATATCTTTGTACATATTCACAAATCTCTCTGAAGCATTGCCCATTTCATTTGTGTTTGCTGTTGGTGTTTCTCTTTCCAACCTGCCTGACTATTCTAAGACATATTCAGTGTAAAGTTTTCTGATATTTACTTTATGAAATCATTATCAAAATAAGTATTAGAAATCAGGTTCCTTGACAACTTTCCCAGTCTCACTAACACCTTCTGTGGTTATTCAGACTCTCACCTTGCTGACAAGCTTCAAGCACATATGTCCTAGTTTGCAAAATGGCGTTTACTAAAATAACCATTAATCATGGTCATGTTGCTAGCCTAGATTGCCTTCCTTGCTTTCTCCAGCTGCATCTAACAAAAAGCTTCTTGATTTTCTTGTTAGCCTCTCTGCCTGGATTCTTACTGTGATCCTTCCTACTTACCTGTTGTGACAGGGCTGGTTCTCTGTTGTGCAACTATTTGCAACTCATGAGTTGTGGCATCTTTGAACATACCATGGCAATTAAAAAGAGAGGGATAGACACTAGACTGGGATAAAAATAAGTGTAATAGTGTCAAAAGGAATATTAAAAGTATGACAAATCATGAGTGAGAGGCAGGAGTGGCAGGGTCTCACAGGATTCATGAATTCTTATCATTTCTGTTTCTTCATTATGCATTTCTGAGTGTTGTGGCTCATTAAAAGTTGTCAACTCTTACAAATAACTGTGGGAAAATTGGCATTTAGGTTGCCTCCTATCAGCCTTTGTTTAACAAAAGCCACTGAAAGTGAATCTTCAGCACCTACCCCAGCTGCTCCTACAAAGCTCCCCCCCTGCTTTCAGAAACCCAGGTGGGACACTTACTGTAAAGTTCAGGTATGGCTCTGTGTCTGAATTTGTGTTGGACAGAGTAATGCTCTACTTGTGAAAGGATGAATTACTATTTTTTCATTTATTTTACAGTCTTCCAATAGATAACACATTTTCTATCTTCTTATCACTGTGCTGCAGTAATACAGCATGCAGCAACGGTACGTTGGGGGTCAGGAGGGACTGGCTTATCAGGAAAGATTAGAAGAGTTTAGTGAGAGTGAGGCTTTCACAGGCACCCAGAGATGTTCAGCCAACAGTCCCCTCAAAATAAAACGTCTCAGTGCAGTTCATAGAGAAAACTCCTATCCGTGTCTGTTCATGACGTTCTACTCCCCTGAAAATGCATTAGGAAATACTTCTGTTCACACAGCTCTGGTGTGAGGGAGGCGTTGCTCACACCCTGCCTGAAATGACTAAATCCAAAGGTCTCGGTTCTGCAGTTAATCCCTATGGTTTAACTACATCTGATGCTTTTATGAGCACGGAGTCTGCATCATCACATCATTATATTTTTGTTTTAGACAGCTGCCAGGAACTTGTGAGCTCAGACCAGGTAAAAGCATTCTTCTGGGGAATTTGGCTACATTCTTGCTGAAATCAATAGTGTGTGTGTTCTTTAGCAAGATCATAGTGCAAATAAAATACAGATGGTGATATAAATGTCTCAGGGTTTTTCAGGGAATTTTTTTCATGAAGATAGCTGGTCTAGGTTGAAGTGTAGTAGTGAAAGCATAGTGTTTATAGCAGAAATAACGGGCTGTGCTGCAAGAGACTTAATGTTTGCTGTCATGGAAACCGGTTGCCTTGGAACATGACTAATGAGACCCAGGCTAAGTGAAAGGAAGAAGCTATTCTTGAAATTATTGTTAGCAAACCCTAAGGAAGACCAGCAATATACCTTCTTGTAAGTTGTAGTTGTTTCAAGTATGGAACTTATGTATGGAACAAGTATGCTTAGTCCAGTTAACCTTATCTTTTTATTTACTTATTTAACAGCTCCTGTAACCAGGTGTTTAATACAAAGAATGCTATAAAATAGTTCAAAGCTACTATCTTGGCCATCTAGAATTAAATACCATCTTATTTGCATTCCTCTTTCCCAGTGCACTACAATATTTGTCCAATTTTTGTGGAAAGGACACACTGACAACAAATTGTGGCTGGTCTGGAATGACCCAGTAAGCCAGGGGGTCGTTAACAGTTTAGCTGAGGATTTTTGCCTCTGGCTGTAGTTCTGCATTTTTGAGACACTCCAGGTACATGGGGTAGGGAACATTTCTGTGTACGTCTGGTTACCCCTGTGTGTCCATGTGGTAAGATTGCTCATTGCTCTCTAATGCTGAAAGGAGACTTGGGGGGGGGGGAACGTGTGGAAGGTATCTTAAAGTTTACTTTATCCTTCTGTCATCTCCTTTTAAAATTCCCCTTGAGAATTCTCCTCTCTCTCTTCTGGAGCTTCTTGCTCCAGGCGCAGATGGATCATTACACACAGATTCTGCAATGGAGAGCAGAGCACTCATATTTTTTTCCTGCAAAGGTGAATTCTGTGTTTCTGTTGTAAAAAACAATGCCAAATGTAGAATCCCTAGTTACACAGGGTGACAAATTCATTACAGCTCGCTATGGATTTCAGCTGCTCTCTGGACCGGGATCTTGCATGAGTAAATTGCCAACAGCTGTGTAAGTCTTCCTGCCTTGTGCAGATCACAGTTCGGGGTCCTTCTGGAAGCAAACAGTGAGGAGTCTGCCTCAGCTGAGCGGAGCTGGCAATGACAAATCACAGAGGAACATCTTTACAGAAGTTTCATGTGAAAGAATATGTTCTTTTTTATTTCTTGAGAGGGCTTGGGACATAGTCCTAGGTGAGTATTATGCTGGTAACAGCTCTGAAAGAGCAATCTGACAATGTGGTAAGAAAGGAATATTCTGGAAAAAAAGAACAAAGCGCTGGCTGGGTTGGTAAGCTGACAGCTGCATTTGGGGTGAAGGAGGGTTTTTTCTGGTGTCTGTTGTCAGTGACAAGGTGGTCCTTGTTCTCAGAAGAAAAACTGGCTCAGGCAATCAGTTTTTGTTTGGCAAGGACTGGCACAGAGTGTTGGCAGTGATAAGAATGTTCTGTTGGCAAAAAAGGTACTTTTTAGAGGGCAATGAAATACTATAAATTATTTTTAAATATGATAATAAAGCATTGATTCGTTCTGGTTGGGTTAATGTGGGGAAAACTGCAACATTTAGCATGACAGTTCTGTCTGAATTATGAAGAAAATAATTAAGATGTCAAAAATGTTATGTAGTAATGTATATTCTGACATTCATGTTTAAACCTGGCATAAAAGTACCTGAGTGATGTTTTTCTAACTTCTTCAAATACGTCTGTAGTGGAGATCCCAAAATGTTCTTGGACAGTCTGCCCTGAGACTAAACTCCCCCTCTCAGTTGAAATGCTCTTCCTAATGCCAGCTCCTTTACTGTGAAATAAGCCCAGTACTACTTGTGATACCAAGCAGAGATACAGAAATACCTTTGTTATACTTCTCTTTGCCGTAGCCTTTTAAGGGGTTCTCTGTTTTGCTGTCTAACTCCCAGGTGATGCTTAGGGAGTGATGAAGTAGGAGGGCAGCTCTGCCTTCAGTATGGGGATATTGGGTGGCTTTAACGTTGATTCTGTTGCGTGAACCATGTTCAGCTGTGGCTCACTGCTAGCTGATCAAAAAATTTAAATAGCGACTAAATCGATGAAACCCAGAAACACAATTCCTTTCTCTTTCTCCTATTTCTTACACTCTGTAACTGCTCATAAGAACTGTGCATGAGGCCTGGATTGAGCACGTACTTCGGGATGTCCTTTGTTACAAGCGTGCAAGAAAGCTCAGACTGCTTTAACGGGGCCACCTGCATTTTTGAGGTTTAAATTAATCCCCCTGCCTTGCTGCCTCAGCACTGGAGAAATAGCTGTTCCTTTTCAGATGTAGAAAATGGGAGTTTTGTTCACTGTTGCAACTCTGGAATCATGCTTTAAGATAAAATCAATAAGAAATAGAGTTTGTTTAAATTCTCACAGGTAATGGCTGTGGCTGTGGTCCCTGCTCATCATTTTCCAGCTGGAAAGCAGCAGAAGAGCTCGCCTCTGACAGGCAGGGCTCTTCTCAGGGCTGGGGGGAGTCAAAATGTGAAACTGGGTATGCTTTGAAGCCAGGGCAAACGGGGAAGGTGAGGCATCACAAGAAGGATGATTTCTGCCTTGCCTGGCTTCCCTGCAGGGGTGCTGGGGTCAGCAGGGCTGTGGCCTTCGGTGATGTGGCACAGCTGGTCCTGCGTCAGGGAGGGAGGGGAGCTGTGCTGGCATTACCGTGCCTTTTCTGAAGGCAGGGGGTACAGCCTGTGACAGACCCTGCCAAGGCAGCTCAGGCGAGCTTGCTGCCCGGCGGGCCTGGGCAGAAGTCTCTTGTGCTTGTCCTTTGTCCCCGTGTCCCCGCACCGGGGTGAACTGGGGAGCGCAGAAGCTTTAGGTCTGACTTGCTGTGGCTTTTGCAAGGGCAGTGAGGGCTGGGCTGGAGCTCAGAGGTATGGTTTGATAAAACATGGCCATGCTCCATGTAGATCTGAACTTTGAAAGAATATATCAACTTAAAATGGTTTTACTCTAAACTGTTAGTGTTTCTTCCATGGGAAGGGCTGAGAACACATCTAGACAGCTGATCTCTGAGAGTGTGGTGGTGGGTTAGTCCCCTTCAATGGGTAAGTGCCCAGACAGTGCCCCCAGACACTGTGATGGCTTCCAGAAGAAATGGGAGACCGAGTCTTTTGGGACGCCAGGACAAGAGGAGGAGCATGCTGGAGACACAAGGGTTTGCTGTTGGTTGACTTGTCCTGCCATGTGCTAACAAGCCAAGCAGCCTCAGCATCCTGTGCTAATAAGGTTGCCCCAAATGTTATAGCCAAGTTATCTCCTAAAGAATGGGAAAAATCTGAGACACCAAATATTCATAGATTACTTGGTAAAAGGAAAAACTACCAGGAAAGCAAAGGGGTGCTTAGGGAGGGATGAGAGCCTCAGTTTTCCTTCTGTTCCTTAATGAAGATACAAAGACTGTGTTTGCTTATAGCAAGGTACTGATGGCAAATACGTGGTTATTGAGGGGTTTTTTGTAATTTTTTTTTTTAAATAATTACTTTCTACAGCTGTAGAAGGCTGTGTATGGGAGGCCAAGCAGAAATAATGCAGTACAAATAAACAGGAGTGAAAGTGCTTGCTGCTCCCTTTCTGCTCCGAGGTGATCCTGGCCAGGAGAAGGAGGGAGGTCCTCCAGGGCTCTGGCATGCAGCTTCCCCTTGGCACAGCTTGGGGAAGCGGGAGATCTTTTAGTCCGGGATGGCTGCCAAGAGCATTAGATAGGTCCTGGGTGCCAGCTGGCAGCGGGAAGGATGGCAGCGGGAGGGATGGCAGCCTCTCCTGCTTCCAGCATCCCCACCAGAGCAGGGCAGAGAGGGTGAGCTGCCCGATGGGCAGGAGAGATTTTTTGCAAGAGAGATGAATAAGAAAGAGGTCCTTCCAGATGTAGTCTCCACACTATTTGGAGAGGAATAGTTTCAGTAGTGTTATCCACAGCTTTCAACCCTTTCTGCTCTCTGTTTCTGTACAGGCTGCTCCCCATCACCATTTTTTTACAACCCGTCCCTGTTTTCTCCACCCTCGTTTTTACTCCCTTTCCTTTTCCTGCTCTCTGCTCTTGAAAAAACTCCCCTTCACTTCCCATCTCTTCCTTTCTCTACTCACTGTTAACTGACTTTCCACAGTGGGAATGAAAGGGTCTGTCAGCCTCACCAGGGAGGCAGCGCAGCGGAGCCCAGGTTCTGCTCAGCCCTCAGCTCCTGCTGCCGGCACTTCTGCGACTTTTTCCTCTCTTCTCCTTTGTCTGTTTGTTTCTGCCAAGAATGCAAAGCTTTTTGGAAAGCCTTGCTTGAGGAATGCCCACATTTCTGGTACTACACTCCCCATTTCTCCTTCTTAAGTACTTAGAGCGCTGGGTCTAGCTTGAAGGAATTTTGCGAGGCAGTGATGCTTTGCACAGTGCCTTACTGCCACTAGGTAAGACAGCAGCTCAGTGCTTTTCCAGGTGGAAATGGTATTGAGGGGCTAAACTTGAGATTATGAGGCACGTGCAAAATTCAAGTCCATTAGCACTTAATTGCTCATTGATTTTAGATAAGGGCTTTCAGGCCCATTTTAGAGTGCTTTGCTGTCCAGAGTTAACTCAGACACCCAGCAGACATTTTTGCTGTGAACTTTTCATCTCTCTGCTGTGTATCGGTGTGAGAAAACAACTTCTGATTGGGACTGCAGAGGGACAGAGACCCCATGGAAGAATAGGCAGTCAAACCGAGTCAAGGCTAAGAATACTAACAGAGCCAAAAGGTCCGTCAGTAAACCCATTTCTGAAAAATGACATAAAGATAATGTTCATTTCTTTCTTTTTTTTTTTTTTTTTTTAATAGAAAAGTGTGTTGGGCAGAGGCTCACCTCGTGGTAACTCTTGGCCTGTGGGTAACACCTTTTATGTTATCTGTGTTTGGTCAGGCATTTCAGTCATCCTTGGGCTTTGCTATCCTATCTGTGGCCTGACCAGGTGTCGGGGGAAGGCGTGCAGGTGCCACGCTCTTTCCAAACCTCTGCTTTACTCTCCAATTGACTGATCACAGCACTATTTCTGCTTCTGCCGCTGCCCAGGGGGAAGTTGGGTGTCGCAGGCTGTGAGCAGTGCTGCTGGAACAAGCTCAGTACACCTCCCATTGCAGCTCCGTCCAGGACACGCTGCCCTGGGAGCCAGGCCCGCCAGAGGCTGAGCCTTGCCTTGCAGCCTGAAGCTAGCAGAGACAATAAAATATCACCAGTGCTAGTAAGTAATCTCATATAAGAGCTAAATGTCAAATTCGCTGGCTTGTTCCCCTCTCCTTGGCTTTGCAGATTTTCTGTGTAAAATGCTGCTGTCTGTGTGACAGAAGGACTTCTTGTCTGGAGTAAAAATCTGAATTTTAACTACGGAAGAACAGCACCTTTCTAGATTACTTCTTTTGCTTCTGATGTTCATGGCCCTGGGCCCAGGTTTCTTTATGAAGCTAGGGAATCATGGCTGCATTCACGTATGACTTTTTTTCATCATTTCAGCGCAGCCTTAGCAAGGCATGGAGGCAAGCAGGGTCTTGAATGTGGCAGGACTGGGCTTGTCGATGCTTGTCTGCATGTCTGTTTGGGCACCTTATCGCGTGTTACTGGGAAGTGTTATTTGGGCAATTTCAAGGACTGCTTAACAGCTCCTTTGGGTTGTGTAAACATTTTGTGAAAGTACTCGGACCTCACAGGGGAGGGTGCTCACCTCCCTGCTGAGCTCTGCCGAGCCAGAAGCCTTCCTGCGGGATGCACGAGCAGGGTTTACCAACAAGCCTAATGCTGGGGTTTTGTTTTGCTTTTGGAGTCAGTATCTGATAAATCGGGGGTATGCTTTATGTTTTTCAGTATTTGACAGAACAGTTTCCCCTTTGGAGGAGCCGTCGGTGCGTGTGCAGGGTGCAAGTCTGCAGGCAGCCGCAGCAGAGCTGACCCCTGGCCAAACCCTGGTGTTTGGGAGGAAGTTCAGGCTGTGATGTTGATACCTTTTTTTATCTTTTTAATGAAACCTCCTTCCTGCCATTTCAGAGGAGAGGAGGGTTTGACGTCATGTGCTGATGAGTCACTGCTTTTAACAGGCCAGCGAGCAGGGATTGAGAGTGCTGTCTGGAGCAGCTGCTCTCTGTTAATCATTCACAAAAAGCCCAGAAAAAGCTCAAGGGGAATGCTTGTGAATAATTAAATTTCTGGTTTCATTATGAAGACACAGTTGATCTACCTGGATGTGCTAGAATCCAGGTATTGGGAAGTGAGGGAGGAGGACAATGATCTCACTGATTTATTGATACCACTGTAAATAGCTTTTGGATAGTCATCGGTGTCAGTCAAGTGCATACATTATTTAACAATTTCATGCAAAGCTTATGTAATGTAGCTCTGACTGTCAGATACATCTCACTTGCTGCAACCGCGTCAGCCACACCCGTGTGTTCTAGAAGAGAGATCTTGTGGAAGCAAATGGCCTTGGTAGGCCAAGGTGTGGATTTTACTGGAAGGCTGAAGATCTGGCATATCTCAGCCTAAAGTCATGTGTTCTCAAAGGAAGCACAGTTGCCCAGGTTTGTTCACTGGTGGTTCTCCTGCTCATAAACACCTTTTGGGGATGACTCCATCATTTTGAGTTAATGCTGAATCAGTATCTTGGCAAGATCTGTTGCACTCATCCTTGTGATGAGCTTTAAACTCCAGCTGCCAACATGCAATGATCAAAGAGTTCATTAGATTCTGCTTTGGATGAGTAGGAGTGTTATTTCAGCCAAGGTCCAGACTGGATACATTCCTACATGGTGAATTATTCACTGCTCAAATCTTCCTCTTCTAGGCTGTTTAAAGTGTCTTAGACAAGAGCTGCTTAGCCAGAGGTAGAATAAGATGGGCAGTTTTACTCCCAGAGCAATCCCATCCCTTAAGGGGATGAAGCTGCCTGAGAGCAGAAGCACACCTCTTGGCTTTGACAAAACGCTAGATTTAGCTTCACCTGCACAGTGCTGGGACTGTTGGGGGGAATGGGCTTGCTTACAAACATTTGCTCTAATTATCTATATGATGTGAGTAGAAAGTTGCTATTCTGGCTGACAGAGGAACAATGAGAAAAAAAACCACACCATTAAAATATTTGAGTTTGAAGTGAAGAAACTTTCTGTCTTTGGACGTTGTTTTCACAGATTTATGATATCCCACTGATGTGTAGGCAGAACCTAATTAGATACAGCCATTGAAAAAGCAAACTTTTAAATAATTTCTTGAAAATGAAATCTGCTTTTTCTTCCTTCAGCACCATAACCAATTTACTGTGGATTTACCTTCTGGAATTGATGAGTAGAAAAGTTAAACTGATTGTATCAACTTCTCCGTACCCATGTTAGCCCCAAATTCTAAAGCTTCTTACCACAGTAAAATGCACTTATTCAATGGGCTGCGCTATTTTTCATAGATGGAAAAAAATGTTGGTAGCTGAAACCAGATAGTATCACTGCGGAAGAGAGTTGTCCTACAAATGTAACAGCTGATGATTTGCCATTTCTGTAATGAGACAACTTCCAGAGCCCACTTCTGCAGGTACAATGGCCGGTCTGGACCCTTTCTGCTGCCCTCACTCCCTGTCCTGCTGGGGTTGGAGAGTGGGGTGGCTACTTAGATATCTATTTAGGGGAGACAGTGAAGGACCAGCAGAGCTGATAGGTGAAATCTTATGGGGGGAGCAGGTTTCATTGGAATGGGTTGAAATCTGGGATGGCAGCAACAGGCTGACTGTCCTGAGCTGGGAACCCAGAGCCAGAAGAGTGGGGAGAGTGGTGGGCTGAGTAAGCAGCTGAGCTGCAGCTCTTCTGAAGAACAGCAGAAGTAGAGAGAAAATTTTGGACTTCATACGGCAGAACAGAAGCACTAAAGAAATTATAAGTGAATGGCTCATATTTAGCTTTTCAGACCATTGCCATGCTGTAGTGTGTATTTTTGTCCATGCAAACCTGTGGAAGCATGATCAGAAGGAAACAGGGTTTGCATTGATTTTGACAGTGGTAGAGTTTGATTTACAGATGTTGACAGTGAGAGTTTCTGTATATACCCTGTCCCAGACTATCGGAGATCGTGAACCAAGTGTCTTTCTTCCCAATGGAATCACAGCCTGAGAAAAAGGATGCCCAAGAACGGCTGATTTGTAACTTTGGTCCTGGGGCACGTCCTTCCTGGAGCTCCTTGTGTTTAACTTCTGCCTTCGGAGACTTTGAGATTCCCATGTTCCAAGTTTCTATTAGTTTTAAGGCCTGGGGAAACTTAAATATTGAAAGCTGTAAATATACCTAGCTTTACTAATAACTCCGGATTTTCTGGGATTTGAGTTCTTCAGCGCCACGAGCCACTGAGTCTAGGATATACGATAGAGCCCACTTTGAATATCACAGCTTAGGGTGGTTCTTTATAACAGCAAGGGAAAAGGTACCAGGAAAGCAAATTGTGTTGCTTTCAGGTGGAGCATATTTTGTATGGCATACAGTAATAATGAAGGTCAACTTTCAGAGATGCTATTGAAAAAATTGAGGAATATTGAAAATAGAGGAAATCAAACAGGAGCTTATGAAGTACAAGAATAAAACAAAATCAAAAGGAGGAAAGGAGTTAAAATCTAAAAAGAACACTGTTTATGAGGCCTCATGTCAAATGTTGATTCTACAAAAGATTGGTTTTTTCAGTTGCTCATCAAAAAGGATCCTACTGAAAAGTTATTGTTTCCTGAGAAATCAGAAGCATTGTGTAGTCAAATATCATAATAAAAAAGTATTTCCAGAAAGATGCGGATGCAAGAAAGCAATAAAGGCTAAGAGGTTATTAAAAGCCACCCAGATAAATTGGCCATGTGAGGTGCATCACAGAACAAAGGAGCAATCAACAACAAGAAAGCTTCTGAGACACCAAAGCCTAAGTCTGCACATAATTCTGAGCACCTGGCGAGGCCTCCAGGAGAGGAGATCAGAGGCTCCCATGTGGATGAAGACAGCTGATGGCCTTTGCTCTGGCATTTCTGCAGCTGGAGGCATTCTCTGTGGGAAGGGCTGGCAGGCTTAAAAACAAGTTTGAAAATTTTCCCTATTCTCCAGCCATATTTTTTTCTCCTAATTGCAAAGCAAGTATAATTTAAAAAAAAAAAAAATAACTGATTCAGCCAGCCATGTAATCTCTCACTTTCTGTACCCAGGAAAACAGTGTGAGTTTGTCTGGAAAAATAATAATTGGAGAAAGATTAACACAAGGGACCAAAGCGATCTGCAATTAAGTGATGGGCTCTGGAACCTTTCACCAGCCTAGGTCAACAGTAACCAGAAATTGTCCAGTGGGTTTTGACATAAATCACGGTCCCAGGCCAGTGTCGGGGGGTGAGTATCAGCCTGGGGTGTTCCAGGGTGGGTGTTCCCTCCCCCAGGCTCTCCCATCGGAGCACAAGCCTGTCTGTGTGCCTGCCTTGGTGCTCCTTAGTGACCAAAGTGTTGTGGGGTAGGAAAAAGCACAACTGGTTGGTTGCTGGTCAAATCATTGGATTTCCTCCCTTGCTTGTGGCCTTTCGATTTGTGCTTGGGAGAGCTCATCCAGGCTCCTCGAGCATGCCGGCTCTCTAAGGCTGCAGTCAATGTCTTACATGGCAAAGCATCGGGGAGTTCTTGTAACACTGAAGCCTGTTGCCTTAGATGTGTCATTAGTAATTATTGACAGAGCACTCAGCAATTAGATTGTGACATTTCTGTCCTTTGTTTCTTTTATAAGAAAAAGAATAAAGTTAAATTAACAAGTTTAGAACTTAAAAGATGCTTGTTCTCTCAGGCCTGAGGGATAGGTTTGTTTTCTTCTAGGGTCAGGAATAAGTTTATTTTCCAGGTTCCATCCTCGATCTGACATGTTGTAATTTCAAAGGGCCCTATGTCCTGTATAAGCCAACATATCAGATGAGTCCAGAGCGTTAGCTGCAAGCTGTTCTCACAGGTACAGTACCAAAGGCAGAAGAGTAGTTCTGATTTGGGTGCAGTTATTAATTACACCCCAACTCTCAAAAGCGGGTAGCAGGCATCCTCAGAATCCGTCACAGCTTGAGGTGATGCCCATAAAGAAGGACATCCCCCTTGTACCCCCTGCTCCGGCAGCCTGATCTCGCCTGTCGTGAGCACTGTCCCCCTGCTTGCATTGTGGAAGGGATTCTGAGTGTCCCTGCGAAGCTGTTCTGCTTCTCGAGACCATGGCACTTTGTCTCCTCAGAGAGACAGAGACGTGCCTTCATTTTAGATCCCAGCGTACTGGAAAACAAGGTCAACTTGATTGTTTTGGAACAGATGGCTTCCTTCCATGTAGTGGCATTTCCCTGGCTCAGTGGAGCCTGACTAGACATAAATATCAAATGCAGCTATATGTGGATTTATAAGTATAGTAACAAAGCACAGGGTTAGGAGGACTTAGAGCTGCTGAAAAAATGACCAATTTTTTTCCAAGAAATCAGTCAGCATTTTAAGTTACTAGTTTTCTTTATCTTCAATAGCCATCCTTTAAGCTAAGCTGACAGGTGGCAGGTTATCCCAGTCCCATCTGAGGAAGGATTTCAGTGGAAGATGTCTGGAAGCAACTTCACGAGAAGAGCTTGATATATTCCGAGCCATGTCCCCGAGCAGAGAGGGGTTTTGCTGGGTTCTGTGGAAATGTGAGCTAAACCAGGTCTGACCTGGGTGCCACAACATGAGACTGACGGTGAAGCAGGGGTAATGAGGCTAGAAAGAGCACAGGTGGACTAACTGGACACAGAAAGACTAACTTACTGTTCCTGTAAGTGCATGCTGTTGTCAATTTTGCTTGGTATTTTCAGAATATAGGAAATGATTGTGCCCCAAATTCTTGTCTGTCTGTACTGCAACACGCTTGGCAGGGGGTGGGGGGGAGTGACCTACGTGTCTTATGCAACAGTGTGTTGTTTGAGATTTCCTTTGTTTTTCAGGATATTTGCATGCTTTTCCTGGCCCCAATGAAATAGTGTAGGTTATATTAATTAATTATTTCAAATAATACTGTGCGGGAGGGAGGAGGACCATGTGAACTTCAGAAGCCCATTCCAGCTCTCTTTTCTATAGTTTTAAGAAAGCTGGTGGCACCAGCAGTGAATGTCACCAATGCAGCGTGGGAAGAGCCCTAGCTTTCCGCGGGGGACATTCAAAGCTCTCCTCTCCAGCTTTGTCTCATTAGCTCTTTGCAGAAAATCCAGCAGAAATATAATCCCATTGCTTGGGTGTTCAGAGGCCCTGGCTCAGCGTAGGATGCTCAGTAACGAGAGATGCTGCTTCATGACTCATGTCCTTGCCTCGGCCACTGAGTCACTGTCCGATCTTATTGCTAAAATCCACCTGAAAAGTCTGATTCCTGGGCACTTGCTGTTTTATCTAACTTTAGATGTAGAAGGAGGCACTTGAAGACATGGGAGTTTGTCACCCCCTTCAAAACACCACAGACTGTGTTGGAGTAGAGCGTGTTTGAAAGCCTGACTTAAAAATGCACAGGTTTTCTTTGGCTGGTAGGTCATCACTAGAAAATGGCTGACCCACAAAGTACCACAGAGGGGTTCAAACCTGAGCTAGAGCTGAAATTCTGTTTCGTCGCTTGGGACTGTTTCCAGAGCAGACCAGATCTGGATTTTAAATACCATCAGTCATGTAAGTCAAGTACCAAGTTCAAGTGTACGGTCAAGCAAGGACCTTGACCTGGATCTCCCAGCTGTGCCTAGCTGTAGTTTACATGCCTCTGTGCTCGTGCATCTGTGCAGGAGGAGAATCCAGAGGCTCCTCATCCTCTCCTCCTGGCCGGCGTAAACCAATCCACTCCTGGCAAGGGATCCAAGGTGTTTTAAAAGCAAACTCAGTTTATTACAAAATAGAGAATTTTCTGAAGCAAACACTTCTGTTTATTTTAGGGATTTTTTTTTTCTTCCATCACTCAAAGGGTTTGTTTGTTTTGTTTTTTTTTTTTTAATCTTTATCAGAATTAAAGTCATCCTGTTTTAAGAAATTTAGACTTTTATCTTTTGAGATGGAAACTAATCTAATACAATAAACCCCTGTATGCTGATAAAAATAGCTTACCTTGTTTAAACCTCTTCATAAACCCCAGGGAACAAATCCCAGCATAAGCATCAACAGACTGAAGGGAAGCTAGATGCATTATGTATTTTTCAATCAATTTAGGCTAGCCAACCCCCAAAATTCAGATGTTTTCATCTGTTTTCTTGTGGTTTGGTTCTCTAATGTAATCATAACATAGTGATGTGATATGATGTAACATTCCTTCACTCAGACCTTGTATTCAGTGCCAGTAGCTCCAAAAGAGACCTCCCAGCCTGCTCAGAGGAACCTGCCAGAAGGCAAACTCACTACACAGAGACCTGCTGTACGTAGGCGTCCTTTCTGCTCCCAAGTAAAAGCGATCCTAGTCATGAGAGCTGTTGACCCCTCCATATACTTGGCAGCATTAATCAACCCAAGTGTTAGCCCAGAATAGTTTCTTTTGACTTTGTTGAGATCCCGTGAACATACAATGTGACCAGAAGAGAGTTGGACCCGCTGCTGCCTTCCTGGTCCTGTACTGCTGGGGCTCATGTCTAACCTACCGCACAGCTGTGGTGGAGAGTGGCAGCAGCCAGGAGCTGGGCTGAGACCTTCATTTACCCCAGTAAATGGATATATGCCCACTGTAATAAACACACAGATCAGAGTAGTACCATAAGTAGGCCCATTGTGTGAAACAGCTAAGAAATTAGGGGGAAACAAAACAAAATGTGGTTCCATAGAATCTGATTAGTAGTTTTTGCTAGAAAATGCTGGCAACACAAAGATTTTGTTTGTGTTGTTTCATAGAGATTGGCTGAGACTAAATGACTGAAGCTGAGCAAGGACTGACGTGTATGCTTGAATTACATGTGCTCTGTCCAAAAACATCTCGATGTTCATCTGTGAGTTTAAATGTTCCTAAAGTCTTTGCAGAAGCAAGTCCCTGAAAATTAACTTTCAAAAGCTGGAAATGTGTCTTCCCAGAGCTCATGGGTATTTAAATCCCTGTTGTTTGGCTTTCCTCATTATAGGATGCATCCTTCTCTCCCAATTAGGATGTTTATGAGATATGTATGGTCAGATAGGCACAAATAACTGCGGTTGATTTATGAGTTACCGGCTGTCAGTAACCCCTGATGATTGATGCTGCCTTGGTGTGGTTTGGGTGCTTAGAGCTGTCTGTACCCTCACTGTGGTTCTCCTTCCTGGGGGAAGGAGAAGGACCATCCCTGGATTCTGAACCTGGCTTCTGAATTCCTGCACTCTTTTAAGTTTGCTTTTGTTCATTGTATTTGAGACACCTCATGAAGCGGCTTAGTAGTGGGGCGTTGAATATCACTGAATATTGGGGCTTCTTCGTTTGCTTTTAGTTCCATAGCTGCATTTTATTTAGTCCTCTTTTCCATAATTTAAATCATATTAAAATATAATGTATGTTTTGGAACAGAAAACTAAATGTACCAAAGCAATTTGAAAACTAGTAGCTATCCTAAATTTAAGTCTGTGAGCAGCCTGGGGGTTTGCTGTTCTTGCAGACAAGTTTTCAAAAAGCTCTCTGGGTAAGATGTGGGAAGGTTGCATCATTGCCCCAGATGTGACTGGCAAAACATGCCATAAGAGCAGAGTCCTGTTGCTTAGCGACTCATGAAAGACGATTAACCCCTTCCCTGTGCTGCCCCATATTTGTGCAGAAGCCCTCCTGAGGCATCCTTGTGGACAGTAATTGAATATGAAGAAACTAATATCTGTGTCTGCTAGATGCATTGATTTATTAATCATTAATGTCAAACGAAGGACCATCTCGATCTTACCATTAGTTACTGAAGGAGGGCACTCAATAAAAAGTCATTCTTCCATAGTATGACATGCAACTATTGCAAAGGAAGGATGATATAATACAGTAAAAATGGAGTAAGAAGTAAAAATAATTTGGGGATGGTGGTGGTTAACGCTACTGCTGATATTTCTTCATATAAGCCCAAGTATTTCTAAAATTTCTGCTAGGTTTAAAGACTGGTTCTGTATTTTGCCATTGCTCTTGCACAGGGTGCCTTAGAGCAGAGTTTGGTAGCAACAGTAGTTAGGGAAGTTCCTCACCTCCCACCTCCTTCCAGTCCAACAGGGAAATTATAAAGGCCATTTCATGCTGACAACGCTGCTTTTAATTAAAAATTGAATTAATCTCTGAGGTTGATGGGCTGCAAAATGTCAATTTTCTTATTTGAAAGGTGCCTGAAATTCAGCAAGAGCTGATAA
>NW_010105575.1:4408-18409 GCF_000699245.1 Pterocles gutturalis | reverse complement strand
AATGCGGGGGTGCAGTGGGGGTGTTTGGTTTTATGTGGGGTTGCCCTTTTGCAGATACTACGGTGCAAAAATTTTCCATACGGTGTTACTAACACATTCCAGCACTTGGATTGGTATAGTTTTCAATTGTGATCACTTTGGATGGTGAGCTGTCCTAAGAATTGGATGTGGAATCAGCCTAGCCACCTACAGTCAGAGCAGAGGAGCAATTCTGATGGGTCATTCCTGGCATCTCTTTTGAACAGACCTTGGGGTGCACTGCCCTGCTTTGACACCTTTCGAAAGCAGCTTGGAAAGACCATTGCACTCCAGCCTGCAGCGGACGTTAGGTGAGATGAGCCCAGCCCTCTGGTTTTAGCTGTGTCTGGTGTAGTGTTATTTCCACAAGGATGGTTTCTAGTGCTCAGCATGCCACTCAATAACAGCGACAGAGCAACACAGTTTCAATTGCAGTGGTGGAAAAAACCTCATACGGGAACAGAGGTTAAGGCATAGATAGAGGTTTTTTAATTGCAATGGCCTCTCTTTGTGACATTAGCTGGTAATAAAGGCAAGAATTCCCCTGAAGGAAGAAAGGCTCTGGGTTTCACCTCTCCCCCTGCACTGTTCCAGGAGCAGCAATTAGCTTCTGTAGCTCTTGGCCCTTGGTTCTGGTTGCTGGAGCGTAGGCTGGGGCTGTCGGCTGCTGAGAGGAGCTGCTGGATGCACACTCATCTTTGTGCGGCATCATCCCCAGCATCTTTGTGTGTCTCTGTCATTAACAGAGAAAACTATCTGAGCTAGAAATATTTTGTATTTGGTAGTGTTAGATTGTGTTCTCCTCTCGCCTGCCCTGGGTTAACTCTGGGGGCCTAGCAGAGACTTGCAAGGTGTCACAGTCGGTCCAGATGACAGCTTGCTGTGAATACAGCCTTTCCTGTCACATATCTGAATGCGGTCCCTGTGTTTCTTATCCTGTCCTTATTCAGTGATATTATGTGTGCTCCAATCAGGCAACTACAGAAGCTGCTGGAGATCTTGTTTCCCAGGTGTCTTCTACTGGTGCATGTAAGGCTCGTGGCTCTGGAGCAGCCCGTGTGAGGAACATGCTGACTGCAGCCATGTGCTGTTTGCACTGCTGCTTTTCCTAACAGTCTCCACGCTGTTGGAAGATCTCAGGGGAGATTAATACTGGAACAGAGGCAAAACCTGCTGCAGACAGTTCTGAATTGTTAGGTGGATTATTTACTGCTGTCTTGAACACACTTTCTTAACTCACCAGCAGCAACAGGGCACTTGTGCCGCTGATATCTGAGCTGTTTTCTTTCAGTTACTGTCAGGAAGGAGATGGAGCTTGCAAATTGGGATGTTTTGGCATTTCACTAGAATAGATGGATTCCACTTGTATGAAATATGATTTCTGTTGGCACCTAACAGAGAAAATACTCTTTATCCTCTGCTGTGCTAGCCAGGGTGTCACACCGTGGAGCAGCACATGTTATTAGCCTGGCTTCGTACCACTCCTGGCATGGGTTAACCCTGCGAGCTGTGGTGGTTTGGTTATGAGCCGGTAACCCTGCGCTTGTGCTTCCAGTGTAATTTCTGGGCAGAGAACAGCCTGGGAAACTGTAACGTAAGTGCCATGTCCAAAAAAGAGAAATGACAAGTACAGTGTGCTCCTGGGACCAGGGAGGGACAGGGCTGGAGCAGCAGTGTCCTGGCTCTCTGCTGAGCCCTGGGGAGGGCAACCGATGCCTCTGCACTCCTTGCTCCCTGCCTGTCTGCTGAGGCTGGAAATCACATCACTGCCATCACCCAGCACTGATGGGCACAGTGGGAGGCAGCAAATATCCACCCTGTGTGCTCTTCCTTGGCTAGGTGTTAAATTTCTGTATTCTCTTGGGTGTGTTTCACGGGGGACTTTTCATGGGGTTGAGACTTGGAACTTAACAATGTGCTTTTAAGAGACCAGCTGAAGGCAGGATTTCTGTGGGCAGTGAGGCCATAGCAGAGTCATATGTGTGGGTGACTCTGGTTGCTCCTGGGGAAACGCTTGGGATTTTTGGTATGTTCCTGATTCAGATTTTGTGTGTAGCTGAAAAGCCTTGTGATTTTGAGGAGCTGTGTGGCTCTGTCTCTGTAGGAGAGTCTGCACTTCGGACAGGTTGCAACTTCTGTTGAAAGGTGACAATACACAGAGCATCCCAGGGGTGTGTGGGTCTCAGGGTGGAGGGGGTCCAGCGGCTGAGATGCTTCTGTGGGCTGGGTCAGGGCAGGGCCAGTTCTGGGCCCCCGCAGACGTCCCATGTGAGCACATTGGGTACCTTCGGCTCAGAGGCTCAGACTCTCGGTGAAGCCACAGCCATTTGTGCAGTAATGTCCTCTCCTGCACAGGAAAGAACTGCTGGGGACGGGAGAAAACTCAGACACCCTGCTGAGGAGTGAGGGGACATTAGCACCCAAGAGTGTGCGGGGACCTGCCCCTGCCTTCTCTGAGCCAGCTCTGGTCCAGCGTCCACAGAGCTGTGCTATCACCGTGCTGGATCTGCTGTTCAACAAACACATAACATACCTGCCCATAGGGATCAAATTCTCAAATTCCCATAAATTCTTTAATTTAGGGGAAAATATCTGGATGTGAAGATATTCATGAATTCCCTAGGTGCTTCAGCTGTGTGAATTGTGAATTAAAAAAAGGCACATGAAATTCTAGTTGCTAGAATGGGGAAATAAAAGTCAACTAATCTAGAATGTATTGATTTTTTTTTTCTTGGTTAATATTTAGCCATCTCTAGCTGTGCTTGAACACAGCTGCAAACACAAAATGTGAGACAGGCAATAAAGAGTGGCTGATCTCATTTTAACATCCTTTAATTAGTGCAGAAAGTAGCCTGCCAACCGTATCTGAGGTGGAAGGGCTGCACACTGAAGCGTTCACCAGGGTGAATTAATGTGTGATTCCAGGTGAGGCTGTTTCTTTCAGCGCTGTCAACAGTGAGCCCTGGGGAGTTTGTTCTTTCCAACCGGATGACAGCTAGTGACAGATTTCTTAATGTTCATTACAGTGTTGATGCCTTTGACTGTATGGCACATCAGGAGAAAAAGATTCACTGCTCTGAATAGCTGAGGCTGGCCCCCATGTTCTCACCATTTGAGTTTAATGGTATAGCTTAAAACGTAAATAAAATGTAAAAAATATTTTAAAAAATAATTTATAAGTCCTTTAGTTAGACTGTAAATGGCCATATTTTAAATCAGTTTAAATTCATCGTGCTTTAGAACTAGAACAAACCTTAATGCCACAATGCTATAGAACACAGAAATTTTTGCAGGTAACTTTCATAGAAAACCACAGAAAACTGTTTCTAGGCACAGTACAGGGGGCTATTCTGTCACATTTCTCCTTTTTTGTGGGATTTTTTTTGAGCAAATTTTTTTATCCTGTGAATTTCTTCCCTTCCTGCCTCCCTCAAAAGCTAATGAAAATTGTATGACATTTTTATACTAAAGGGCTCTCCCAGTCTTGAATGCTTAATACTGTGATGAACAGGGAAACTTGTCTTTTCTGCAGAGAAAAATATGGGGAGCAGAGGCTGGGTGAGCTGCTGGAGTCCCTGCAGGGAATCCATGGCAGACAAGGCAAGATGTGCTCTGCTAAGCCGCGTGGCCAGCCTTGCTCTCACGCTCACTATTTGGGCTTGTGAGTTCAGCATCCCCTACGCTGAAAGGAAGGCTCTTCGTTACTAGGAACAAGCCCCGTCCCTAAGCAAAATGCAGCGAGTTCTGGAAAGAGAAGCCCCACAGCTTTGGGTGGATGTGCCTTCAGATATTGTGCAATAGTGACAGAATACCCTCTTTTCCACCATCTCTGGGTGCCCTCAGCCTCTGCAGCCAGCATGGTACTGTGGCAGACTGCTGCTGCACTCTCCTAGCCAGCAAAAAACAGAGCAGAACCTGAACCCACATCGTGGTCTCACTTTGGAAATAGGTAGTTGTCATTGTGTCTGGAAATCTTCATCAGCTGATTTATTTTCAGCGACTGGGTAAATGTGTTGCTGTATTTTGTGTTACAAAGGAGAACCTGCTTTCTGTCAAGCTCTTCCTGTTGTAGGCTGACAACCATTGGCAGAGACGTAGTAAAGGCGACCTTTAGCAGTGTTTCTTTCCACTGGGATGTAGGTAACGGTGGAAGGATGGTTGCAGGTGCTCAGGACTGTCTGTTGGACCTTACATCGGCAGACACTCCTACCGGCAGAAAGGCTGTAATCACTGCTGAGGTTCTTCCAGGGCTCCATGCCATCTGGATCCCTTGGCCGGGCCATAGGTGAGTGTTGATGGAGAACAACACTGTTCTTTGTTTGCAAACATTACACAGCAACTGCTAGTTGTTCTTGCAAGTATTTCAAGGTTTTCCAGCCCAATAAACATGGATGGTATTGCAATGCAATGGCTGAAGATAGTGTTTTGTAGCTGTTACTCAAAATGAAAGGTAGGTACCCTGCTACAGCTAATGAAGCCAGCTCCATTAGAAAGGCTTCCACCTCTGTCTCCAAGAAGTTCCTGCTGGTGGTAATGGACGTAATAGTTGGATGTTTTGCTTCTGTCTAAAAACTAATTTCCATAGTATCAAGAGGGAGAAAATTCTATGGAATCATGTAGTTCCAGGAAAGTACATGTATGACAAATGCTATATTGTGAAAAGGAGGCTGTATCTGCAGAGAAAAGATACAATTGTTGTGGAGCAAGATCAGAAGATGCCCAAGAAATATGAAAGTGTATTTGATAGTAGGCAATGACAGTCATTGAAATCAAAAGTGTCCCAGTAACATTCAGTGCACTTCTTGTGACCTGGATCACCTAATTCCATCTGATGAACATTACCTTTAGCTTGGGAGTGCTTTTTCCCCTCTGTGCCATGTGAACAATTTGATTTTCCTGGACCGTTTGCAGCAGCATGTAATAGCAAAGTGTGTGTCTTCAGGTGTTGCCCAGGGTTTTATGTCCTGGGATCCTGGCTGTAGGTCACAGCCTGGAACGTTGACAATACCCAGCAGCAAGGCAGTGCCATGTCAGATACAACTGGATGGGTTATTTGTAGCAAACAACTGATTTAATTTCTTTCCCTCAGTCCCCGAACGATCTACTGTGAGGTTTTGACTGCCGGAGATCTGCGTGTGTGAAATGACAATGATTGTTTTATGCAAATAGGTTTCATGCTCTGGACTGCCTATCAGCTATTCAGAGACATTATTTCTCTTTATTTGCTATTTCAGCTGAATGACAGGCCTGGCGAGTCACAGGGCTTTGAGTCTGATGCCTGAATGAGTCGTTTCCAAACTCACACAGAGGTTTCAAGATGATCTTTGAAAAGAGCCGTACACATGCTTGGAGCATAAATCCTGATAAAAACCCATTTGCCGTGCTTTGCTCTTCGTACTGCGCTCTTGTCGATGTTTGTTTATTGCCAGCAAGGAACAGGAGTGTTGCCTAGTCTGTAGGGCAATCAACCGCTTGTCTTCAGGCAAGGCCTCGCGAGCGCTTTTTGGCAGCGTTTTCTTGATTGTCAGTAGGGGACTCTGGTGCAGGAAGACGGGGTTGAGCATGCAAGCAGCGCGGTAGTGGTTAATGGATGACTGGGTATGGGTTTGCGGATGCCACTGCGGGCATGCTGGGCTCATCCATGCTGGTGGGGCCTGGGCGATGTCCCTGCTCCTGCCAACAGCCACCTGCGCGGTCGGGCTGCGGCCGTCCCACAGCCCAGGCTGTGCCTCTGCCCAGGAAGCCGTCAACGTTCACTGCGTTCCTTATAGCAGGAGGTTGTACATGAGAGAGCTACATCATTTGTGACAGTTGTAGCTCTAAATAGGAAATGATTAATATTTCATGATTATTTTTCTGTAAGGCATGATTCTTGGGAGAATGCATCAGTCTGACTTGCTGGAGAGAAGGAGCCTGCCTTGCTTAGCTTCAAATCTGACTGTCGTCAGGCACTGCATGCTAATACACCTATATTACAGGAAAATTCTCGAGCTGTCTGACTAATGCTCTATTCCCAGTGTGTCAGTATGAAAGTGAATACTTAAAGTTTTAAAAAGTTCTGTTTCACTCGTCAGTCTTGCAAGTTAGCTGTCGTTCTTCCTTTGCCCTGTGCACCTTTAGGCTAGGTTTTTAAATAGTGCAAGACGTCATGAGTGTCCACCAGTTGCCTCAATTGCAAAATCTTTGATTCTGATGAAAATCTTTCCTTTTTCTTATTTATTTTTTCCTTTCTTGAGTCATAAGCAAATGTCCTTAAAGTATTTCAGGACTGCACTAGAGAGTAGCAAACAATTGGTCAAATAAATGTTCTTGTATCTGTAATGTGACTTTTCTGTGAAGGCAGCTATTCAAAATGCCTCAAGGAAAAATATATTGTCAAATATCTTACAGAATTTTTGTTTTTGTAACATTAATAGGATGGTACCAGAGTTGCTGTTTATCAGCAGCTAGGCCACCAAGACTTTGACTTATGCCCTGGACTGCTCACAAGAAGGTCTACAGGAAGGTCATGGAAAAGCTGGTAAGAAACATGCAATGGAAGCCGCTCTTCTCCTTTCTTCTTTTCAGGTTGTTGAGTAGCAAGACTTACACCATGTTGTAGTAGAATGCTGTTGAGTGCTTCAAATCAGAATGAAAGAAACAATGAGGCAGGCATATAGGTTCTACTTTTTAATCTGAACTAAGTCATACCAGAAGAAAATGAGACTAAAAGATTTATGTATGTTCCCATGGACTAGTATAATGGCTTAATCCTTGTGCAGCAGTACTGGAACATAAATAATTCACAGCAGATTCTGCTGGTCCCAACCAGGGTGTCATCCTGTTAGACACAGCAGAGCATACTACAGAAACATGATGAAGGAGAGTTAAGATTGCAGAGAAAACAGATGTTAGGAAGTGTCAGCATTGAGGTGGTCTGTGAAATGTTAATTTAAACCACCCCCCATGCAAGTTCTACACTTGTTCTTAATTACAGCCGTGTCTACCCACTCTGTCTGTACAGTGCAGTGGATATACTTGCTATAATCAAGAAAAACAAGGACTCGTAGTTCTTTCTAGGATGCTATTTTAAAGTTGGATTTTGTTTTATATCACAGCTGTTCAAGATTTTTAAGGGCTGTTTGTAGACTCTAAATAAGGCAGAAAATAATGTGTAGGAATTGTAACTACTTCATTAGACAGCTCTACATTCACAGAGGTTTTGGAGAGGAATGATTTACAACACTCAAGTACTTTGAGACCTCCTTGAGAGATAGGGTCATCTCAGAACTTTTTTCTGCAGTATCCATGGATTAGGGGACTTAGAAAATTACATAGCTGACTTGCTTTGCTTTTCTGTCTAAAAAAACCCTGATGAAACAAACCCTTTGGGGTGTGTATAATTTTCTGCATATGTGGGTATATACTGTGGTATTTGATGATCCATCTTTTTTAAGCTAATGCAGCTGATATGTCAGGCAAGACTTGCTCAGCAGTATTAAAATTCATGTTGCTTTGTGAATTTAGGGCTTACATCAGCACAATGCAACGTATGAATTCAACAGCTACTCCATAGGTCAGAGTAGTCTTCAGAGAATAGACAGTACAGCCATGGGAAGGTACCCCATTTATCAGTGGATCGTGGTCACCTTTGTAGATGTTGATGATGATTGATGTAGCAATCAAATCTGCAGGCTTGTTTTGCGATCTGTTTGCCTGAAAATCATCGTTTGTTTCTTGGCACTCTTAAAGTGTCATTGTTTGATAAAAGGAGTGGTTGGACCTGGTTGTAATGATTATGAAAGGGAGGTTTGGTTTGGTTTGGTTTGGTTTTGTCTAATGCCACTGGCACAGAAAAGCCTCTGCAGTTCTTTTTAGTTTCCATGTTAACGCTGTCTGGGTGCTGTGGGCTGTCAATAGATGGTCTCTGAGCCCTGCCTGTCTAAGCAGCTGTGAGAAGTAACAACATAAACTTAGAATTAAGAATTGTCATCAGTAATTAAAAATTGTGGTTAAGGGCTCTCGTTCAGCAAACACAGACTGCTGCTCAAAGCACTTAGGCGTGTTTTTAATTTTGTGCCTATTCCAAATGTATTTGGTCTTATTACAACCGAAGCATATACTTTAAATTCTATTGTTTTACAGCTTTTTAAAAGCAAAAAAATGTCTGGGATTCATATATGTACTTGGTGGGTAAAAGTCAGGGAACATAACTGCAGCTGTATGCACGGATTTACCTTTGGGAACGGGTTCTGTGTTTCTGCTTCCCTGCAGGTTAATTGTGCTGGGATTTGCTCTGTTAAGCTTCTCACTTTGACTTATTTTTCCTAAGATTTCAGTTATATTGCAAGCTTCCTTTCACGCATTTAATATCACTGTTCATCAGCCTAATTACCCTTTGGTCCCACCTCTTTGGCACAGACCCTGAAAGAGAGACTCAATATTCCAGCCTCATCTCCTGCACCATCTGCTCTCTCCTGTTCAGAGCCTCCAGCCGTGGTCTCCAGAGGAGCATCCGTCTTCTCAGCTGCACTGGCTCACGTGTTGCAGCTGCATCACTGGCAGCTGAACTGTCCCTTTCTCTTCCCAATTTCTCCTGTGTCTCCTCACACGTTACAGTTCTTCCTTCCCATTTCCCCCTGTTCTGTTCAGAATACCTCCATTCCACAAAAAATGTAATGAGACAGGAATTGACCTCCTTCCCACCACCCAGGAGTGAGGAAGGCAATCCTGCCACAGGAGCTCAGGGGGGACGGCTCCTACCCAGGACCAGTCTGTACCCACCTGCCAGTGCTGGGTCCTCGCAGAAGACAGGCTGAGGAATGAGAAAAGGACCTTCATGCTCCAGGGAGAAAACCAGCCAGAGGAGGCTGGTGCAAACAGCCACCGAGCTGGGCCCGTTCCTGCGGTCGTGGTCTCGGAAAGAAGCCCAGCAGCAGCACGATGCTGTGTGGAGCTCGATGGACATCCGCTGCACCAGGCAACAGCACCTCGGGAGAGGCTGAGAAGGCACCACCTCAACAAACGCACGTGGGCATGGCTTCCTGATTGAATGCAGCAACACCAGCCCAGAGGGGTTGTGTTTGGGTTGGTTTGTTTATTTTTCATATAATCATATCGTGAAACAATTACGGTCAAAGCCTCCCTTTATGGACAAGTAATCCAGTTAGTTCCTCAGGCAAGATCTCCAGTGCCAGATGTGGTATCTGGCCTTTTGATTCAGCTTTGAGACACACCAGTGGAAAACCACAGCCAGCCAAACAGCTCCCTGTTGACCCCACATCTACGCAGGAGCATCTGCAAGCCACGCTCCAGGTAAGGCTGGCAGTTAGTCATTGCGGTGCTTTGTGACCTGGTTTTAAACAGCTGCAATGAATTGCTTTTGCCTTGAATTCCAAACAATTTATTTTGGGTGAACCAGGACCCTTCTGTTTGCTGAATGCAGTCGGTACAGATGGCAGGATACACGTCATTTTTTGGAAGATGGTCACTGAGTCCTTGCATGATGGAGTTTGTGTTTGTGAGCGGCTCCTGGGCTGTGCTCCTCTGTGTGCAGACCTGCTGCTGGTGGGATGGACCCGGGGTGATGGTTTGCAGCACAGTGGCAGTGTGGCAGCAGGACTACTTCAAAATAAAGAGCTACAAGTCTGGGGGAAGATGTATCATGCTGATCCAGACCTTTCCGCACCACGTGGCCTTGTGCAGGGGAGATCATCACTGAAAACTGGGTTGGCTTTAGTGACAGGCAAACAGTTTGCTAAGGTGGTGAAATAGGAGAGGTAGAAAAATTACAGCGTTCATGGTAAAAATGGACAGACCCAAGTCTCACAAGCATCCCTGGCTCTGGCCCTGTGTGGTGCCCCTGTGCCTGGGTGGTCTGCTCAGTCTGTGGCATGATATAGCCCTGGGGCAGCCAGAGCCAGCATCACATGGACCCATGTTGCTGCCATCAGGCAAAGAGAAAATATTATCTTGGTTGTCACGATGGTTGAGTGATGTGTGTGGCAACAAAAGTCAGTTTTCCCCATTCAGGTGGAAGCACCGTGTGAAAGTAAAAGGGCTTTTTCAGTGTGAGCGCTTGCAAATGGAAGCGGATAGCTCGGTCCCATCCTGCCGGAGACGCACATTTCCTGTGGCCATGGCCCTCGGCAGGTTCTGGCTGATGAGACAGGAGTAAGCAGCGTCAATAGAGTTCACGCTTGATTTTTAAATGTATCCGGGAGAAAATTTCCGGAGCAAGGATGCTGCAGATTTGGGGTGAGATACAATCATGTGTCTGTTTACTTTCAAATTCGAATCCTATTGAATCTGAATTATTAGCCCAGCACTCAAGCAGCTTTTTTCATGACAAACATTCTGTCGCCTGCAGGGATCCCTGGATACAAATGGTTTGTTTTGAGTACGTTCTGTTTGTTTGGAAAAATAGCTTATGTTTAATATTTTATAAAAGAACCTGCGTATTTTACCTTTGCTGGTACAGAATCCATGCTCTCTATCTGTTCGTCTTCATGTATCCAATTTTTTGCTCAATTCTTTCATTCTGAGGCAGAAAAAAATGATCTTACATCACACAGTCCTGCCTTGTGCTAAAGCTGGGACTGCTCAACAAGATCCCTGTAGCCATAGGTTGTTTGGACTAATATTCAGACAAGATAGCACATGGGCTGCTTTCTCACTGGGCACTTGTCCCTTCCCCAGTTTACTTGTTATGGTACCATTTTCCTACCTGAAAAAAAAGCTGGTCAGTGGGCTGGCCCATGCCTGCTGTTACCCAGTGGTGGTATCCCAGCCTGGAGTGGATTTCCAGGCGACCCAGCTGGTGGGTGACTGGGTGGATGGGCCCAGGGTTTGGAAGAAGAGCAAAGCAGGAGTCTTGGGGGTGGGGGGAGCTCTCAGCCCTTCTCAGGCACTTCCCAGCAAGGTGTATGAGACAGAAAGTGTTTGCCTTCGGGGAAAATCACAGCATTTTCTCCTGCTTATAGGGATTTTACCTGCCAGTCAAGGCTGCTGATAGCTGAGAGGTGCATTTGGGTGTCCAAGCAAATGTTCTTCCCAGCTTGCAGAGGTGTTACTCATTGTCATGTAGATTGCAGCCCCTTTGGGGAAACAACTTCTTGCATTTTGACTTTTGCTAGAGAAGGGAGCAGCCTGCCTAGCACTCATTTCCTAGCCCAAGAGACCTTTTGAGGACTGATAAGAAAAAGCAGATTATAGATGTTAACAGTGCTCTTAATCTTTTCAGTGGTTGGATGTGCTGTTCGGTGTCTCCAGCTGTGTCCACCCTCTACCCCACCCCATCCCAGCTGGATGGAGCGTGGCAGTGTGTCCATGTGCGCGTTTACGCAGGGTGGCAGCTCGCTGCTCCCAGACGGTCTTGCTTGATTTCTCTGTCTTTGGAATATGCCTCCTGCACATCTGGGTGATGGCACTAGATCCTCACCATCCAGGGAGTGTCTCTGCCAGTTGTTAAACGGGCAGCACTGGAGCCCTGCTGGGCTGCAGGAGCTGGGGTGCACTGGCCGCAGCAGCTGGGCAGGAGGCTGGTGCCAGCCTGGGGTCAATGATTAACCCCGTATCTCTTCTGCTGTGTGCACCAAGGTTCTGGACTTGCCTTGATCCTACAATCACTAAACTATCAAGTATGCTGTTGAGGCCAGCTAGCTCTCCCTGGCTGTACATCCTGAAATTCAAAGTCAGTGCGGTTCAACCCTAAAAATATAAGGTCTTTGCTTTAATGCTGATGTGGCAAATGTTAATAGCTGTAAGCACATGGGGCAATATGAATTTGTGCTCTCATTTTGATGCAATCACTCATGTTTATGGAGAATTTACTTGTAATTTAGTATACATTTTAAAAAAAAAGGGCATAACATGAAGTGGTTCTGCCTTGTCCGCATGAGCTACCAGATCAAACTGTTTGTCCTCTTCTTGGTAGAAGTTGTCTCCAGGAAGACATTCTATAACATTGGCGCTGCAATGTGCCTTGCACTGAGTCTTGTTTTTCTATTTTTGTCACATTTGTGACCAAATGCTAAATTTGGTTTTGACCTAGATCTATATAAATTACTGTAGCAATAGTAGACACATACTTAATAAGCAAAGAAGGACAAACCTATGGCCACAAAAACGACTATAATAGCACCAGTGAAACTAATGACACTAGCAAAGACTATGCAAGAGAAAATGGTGTTAAATGTTTTATGGGAAGGAAACAGAGCATGGCTTCTTGCCCTCCAAGCTTTAGCAGACAGATTCTCGCATGCTGCATTGCTAACGCACCCATTGCCCTAATGGCTTGGGGTTGCAAGAATGTTTGCCCACATGAAGGAACAGCAAGTATGCTAGTTCATGCTTTGAGAATGGCTGGGATCTCAAAAAAAAAAAAAAAAAAAAAAAAGACAGGAACAGGAGTAGTAATTTGGGAGTAGCAATTTTGCTGCTCTGAGTCCTATCCTGTGTTGTTAGACAAGGCAGCGGATAACAGGAGGTTTTCTGCCAGAGACAGGGAGATCCAAAATCACTGGGCTTTTTCATGTTTATAAGTGATTAATGTGAAAATTAATGAAGCTTTAATGTAAGTAAGAGATAGAAATGGCTTAACCCCAAGATCATGAAGTTCAGCAGAGCAGAATTGCTGAGATGATTTAGCAGAGGACTAAATAATGTAACTAACTGTGTGCTCAGCTGTGAAATCACTGCTAGTTATTTATTTAAAATGAAAAATCACATAAATGTGTGTACAGATCACTCTTGTGCCAACTTTTTTCGCTCCCATGTAAAACCTTTGTGTCCTTCCATGAAGTTATATCACTGAAGGTCGATCTTGGCTGACCCAAATACCCCAAGGTGGCCAATGCCCTGGGTCGGCCCCTCACACCAGCCAAGGAGCCTGAGACAGGCAGGTGGCACTCACCAGGGAGAGCAGAGGCAAGCCAGTGTTGTTGCCACAGCTGCTCTGAAGGGCCCAGAGGTTTTGGTTAAGTAATCCCTGATGATTTTAGGTGAACCTGTGCAGTTTCTCCAACTGCCAAGCTGTGGTTGCTTTGCCTCCTTCCCCCATGAGCCAGCAGTGGGGAGCAGTGCAGCCCCTCAAAAAAAGACAACTTGCTTATAAGCAATTTTTTTTCTTTTTTTTTTTCTTTTTTTTTTGGTCTTGACTTTGGCAAAGGCAAGCTGGCTGGGACTGGAGCACGGGCTGCATCTTCTGTCTGTGAATGGTGCTAAAAGTTGCGGGGTCGTGCAAAGCCTCGCGGGTGACGCATGGTTAGAGCAGCTCATAGCAGCGAAAGCTCCCTGCGCACAGCGAGCCCGTGGCCGAGCCCAGCTGGGTGTCAAGGAAAGGGGACCCTGCCCCACGCTCATTAAAACTCTTTTCTCAACTTCTCCTTGGCAAGGTGCAATGAAATCCTCTTTTCATGCTCAAGGACTTAAAAATAAATCCTATTTTGGGTTTGAGAAGCAGCCGCATGACTAAAAGGAGCTGTTGGGTTTCATTCATGTCTGCTGTCTATTAATCTGTTCTCCTCACCCTCAGCAGGGTATGACTCAGGGCTTCGCATTGTCTTCCTCCCTAAACTCTCTGTGTTTTGACTTTAAATTCTGCCGTCTGACGCAAAGCAAGTGCTGAAATCATGACAGTTTGATCCATCCAGCTCCCAGGAGGCTCTTGATCTTTACTGGCTGGTAAATGTAGCACTCAGAACAGCCATGCAGAGCAGATATTGATATTTTTACACCGAATGTTGGTAAGCAGATGTCACAAGCTCGTGAAGAGCCTTGAAACTCCACGGGAGAAAATATGTGAGTGTGTATGTGGGGGAGGCTTGGAGATAAAAATAATTTCGTGGTTCTATGAGAAGACATATATGCCTTAATCTGTCAGTGTTTTGCTATTCCTGTTCACAGCACTCAAACTGGAGGCTGCACTGGAATGAGTAGAACAGCAAACTCTGCCCCTGTTGATGCGTCTGCTGCTTTTTCGTGCTTCTTCCCACGGCGGCTGCT
>NW_010105575.1:897-4386 GCF_000699245.1 Pterocles gutturalis | reverse complement strand
GCCATGGGCAGGGGGACTGCGCCATGGGGGGACCCTACTTATCCCAAGCTCGAGGCACCCTGTGGTGAGGGCAGGTGATCCGGCAGGGCAGTAGGAGCAGCGAGGCAGCAGCGCTGAGCTCCTCCAGCCCTCATGGGAGATAATGAGAGGGGTGACAAAGCCCTGGGGCAGGACAAGGCACAGCTGAGCCTTGGTGACTCCGGCCCTGGTGACGTTCGGGAGGTTGTTGGTACGTCCACATTGCAGAGATGGACACACACTCATGTCTCAGAGGCAGCAGTCAGGTCTTGTCCTCAGGCTCCTCTTCCTAGTCACATTTTTTTTTTAGATGCAGGCAGCCTGAAATCCTGAACATGTAAATGTTGGGTAGAAGTCAGGATTGGTTGGGGTTTTTTTTGTTGTTCTTAGCAAAATCTGTTCTTGAAATGTCCCTGCAGAGTGAGCAGCATACCTTCAGGGAGGTGTGTCGGTCAGGCTGGCGCTGGACCTACATAATCTCATTGCAGCGTGGAGTCAAGCCCAGTGACCTACGGCCACAAGCTGCTTGCCTTGACATCCACGCTTTTGAAGGACTGTGGTAAGAAACTGCAAAGGCCTTACTTTGCCTTACAATGTTATATTCCTCCCCCCCTTACAGCTTTGGTAATGAAATTGGAGCGATTTATCATGTACTAAATTTAGGGAGGCCAAAAATATTTGCATACAAATATGTTTGATCTTTCGAGCATGAAAAATGAGCACAAAATAACAAGTCTAACGTTGGACACAAGCAAAGTTCAAGTATTTTAAAATTAAAATAACTTAAAAGAATCTATATCTGTGATGGCAGATTAACTTTTTCTGAGGAAAGAAAACCTCTCCCTTCTCAAACATACAGAATAAATGCAGATATTCAAGTCAGATAAGGACTGAATTTTCCATGTGACGATGGCACTTATTCTGCAAAAAATGCCATGTCTGTAATGAATTGTAAATTTTTAGTTGCCACTGGAAATGGAGGAAGGGGGGGGAAATAATGAATATTGACACAACACCACTTTATTTTTAAGCAGTACTGATCTTTGGTGACACCAGTTAGAGGAGGAGAGAGCTGGAGCTGAAGTGAGCTGCACAAACTGTAAACTATTCTGGTGTTTAGAAAAGAGCCACAACCACCAGACAAACGTGCTGTCTGCTGCTGCGCAGGACTGCTGGGACAGTCGTGCCATCGGGATCACCGCTTCAGCCTCCCAGGCGGGCTGGGCATGCATGGTGGGAGGCAGGTCTCACCGGGAGACTGTGGTCCCTGAAGGGTGGCGGTTCTTGCCATCATCACCCCCCAGTACTGGTGCTGTCCTGGGGACTGGGCACGAGGACAACGGCACCAAGTCCTGTGTTGGGCCTTGCTGCCACCTTGTCCTGGTTTTGGCTGGGGAAGAGTTAAGTTTTTTTGTAGTAGGCTGTGTTTTGGATTTGTGCTGAGAAGGCGGCTGATCACACACTGATGTTTAGAGCTGCTGCCAGGACAGTCAAGGACTTTTCAGCCCCTCTGCTGTGCCCGTGTCTGCAGGGCAGGAGAAGCTGGGAGGGAGCACACTTCAGGTGGATGTCAAGTTGTCTGACCTGTCTTTCTCCATTAACTTTAGGGATGACGATCTTCTAGCCAGGTAAGACACAACACAGTGGGCTGGAGCCCACCTGCCTCTCTGTGTTTGCTGCCTTGAAGTTCCCCCACCCACCCGCTGCCTTGTTTCTTACATAAGGTCTCTCTGAAGCTTTCCTTACCCTTAAGTTAGCATGCAAGATGCAGGGTTGATTGATTACCTTTTAGCTTCTCGTGATGCATAGCTATGTAAGGTAGAGCATCTGACAGGGCAAGCTGCTCAGAGAAACCATTGCGTTCATTGCTGGTCTGTTCCCAGGATCCACCAAAGGATGCAGCGTGGTCAAAATGCACTCAGAAAAACAAGATTACCCAGCTCCTCTGGTTAAAAAGTTGATATAGAGCTAGTTCTAATGCAATTTCCTAAAATTCAGAGATGCTGTGATGTGATCTTACTCTTGTATAAAATGCCATGGAACTTCTAATGACAGCACAGATCAAATTTTCTGTTGCATGACTCATGCGGAGGAAAAGAATGCCATACACTCAGTATGGAGAGAAAAAAAGTACGTTCACCGAGGCCCTCCTTATAGGACAGTGCGGATGCAATCAATCGTAAGCACAAAGTCCAGACAACACTTTTTGATGTGGAGTAGAATTGACAGCTGAATTGTGGATACCCTTCGGTAAATTTTATCCACTGAACCCAAAATAGCCACGGCAGAGACCCAAGCCAAGTGTCTGCCTGACTTCACACGCTGTAAATCTCAAGTGAGAGGTTAGGGAGCAGAGGAAGGAATTGTGCTCGTGTGCCTATTAATCTGAGCTGTCTGAAATGCACACTGACGCTGGAGATCAGGGATAGACGGGCAGGGGCAGTGGGATGATCTCATAGGGAAGAATTTGCCAGATGAATGTTGGGCATTTGGTGCCAGAATGCACAAGAGTCTGTTGGAAATTCATGCAGAGGAACAAGAAAATTCCTGAAAATCTGAACTGAGCATTTTTCTTCTTGGCTTTGGTTTGTTTTGATCAGGGTGACCATTTTCTTAATGGACTCTGGTGCATTAGTGACAATGACATCTGCAACTGTATGTTTTGTGGGAGTCCGGGGCCTTGCTGAAGGGGTATGTGGGGTTCAGCAATGCAGCTCCAGCTGCTCAGGGTAGACTATGGTTTATTTGGACCTTGCTTTTTGTTTACTGAAGCAGATGCCTCTCTGTTTCCCATTTTCAGGGATGCTATCACAGGTCCTAACATAACTTCTCTTTTACCTCTTCTTTCTGGGCCCAGCGATGAAAGTGAGTATTTTGGATGGTATCTGGGGCCTGAATAAAGCTGCTGATTAAGAGTTTCAGCACAAAAACTGGGCCTCTGTTTTACTCATAACTCTACGTGAGGTGAAACAAGAGGCTTCCAGATCTCCATTTCAACCACAACACATGCAGCAAGGACAGTCCTTCTGTCTGTGTTCATGGCTGCGATTATTTCTACCTTGCTGTTCTTACAATTGAATTTTGTAACATTTATTGGTTTGGAAGGTACATTCATCCTAGTTTTTTTTTTCATTTTGTGCTGTAAAAGGTCAAAATTGTCAGGAAAGATTTATTTTTGGGGAAAATTAGTTCTTATTTAAAAGCCCAAGTGAAACAACCTTTCTGGAATAGAAAGAAAGCAGAAGGAACGAGCTAAAACCCAGAGCAGCAGCTGAAGCGACGTGTTACCTTTCATGCTTTCTGATTTATGGCACGGCGGTATTTACTCGCCCTGGTGATCTATGTGTGCACACACTGGCCTTTTTGCACACAGAGTGCTGAGAACAGAGTTGAAGCTGCACGGGCGTTGCTGGCAGGTCCTGGCAGTGGTGCCACAGGCAGGGAAGGAGGGGTCGAAGCCGGCAGAGCGGC
>NW_010105575.1:400-883 GCF_000699245.1 Pterocles gutturalis | reverse complement strand
GCCCGCCAGTGCAGCAGAGCCCTGCAGGAATGGGGTTCTTTCACCCTCTCTTACTGCTGCCCATGGGAGCAGGGAGCTTCTGTGGGGGGCATCCCTCAGCCTTATCTTTCACCATCTGTCTCAGGCGTACAACAGGGGGGTGTCATCCCCCCAGCCCTCAGCAAGATGTTTGCATTGCTCTGGATCTCCTGGGCTTCATGCGCCTGATGAAAGGCCACGGATGCCATGAATTGTCCCTACCCTGTCACAAAGCCAGAGCTGTGCTACAAGGGCTCATTCAAAGGCTTTAAAAAAAAAAAAAAAATCCATTCAGCCTTTAGCTGTTAAAAGGGCAGCTCCTGCAGAGAAGGCATAGGCATGGTTTGGAGCACATGGGCACGCGCTGGCCTTTGGGCACATGGTCCTCCTCGCAGTTTGGCTCCACTCGCCTCCAGCCTGTGAGTGTACCTGTGTGCTCGGCTGTGCTCCGGCCCCACACCTGGG
>NW_010105575.1:0-364 GCF_000699245.1 Pterocles gutturalis | reverse complement strand
GCTAACCACACCCCCCCGCCTGCTCCTCACCCCGCTCTGTGTGGGCTGGGAAGCAGAAGGTGCCAACTGTGCCCTGCCTATTTTCTTTTTACTCCCCCTTTTTTTTTTTCTCTTTCTCCACTTTCTTCCTTCCCCCCCCTTTTATATTTTCTGTTCCCCCTTTTTTTTCCTTTCTTTTTGTCTTTTATCCACTTTCTTCCTTCCCCTACTTTTTAAATATTTTAATTTTTTTTATCCCCCCTTTTTTCCTTTCTTTTTTCTTTTTCCTTTTTTTCCCTTTTTGTCGTGCCCCGCTCCGCCCGCCCCGTGGTTTTGGATTTTGTGGTGTGTGTGTGGTTTTTTGTTTTGGGTGTTGTTTTTTTTT
>NW_010105574.1:53183-98131 GCF_000699245.1 Pterocles gutturalis | reverse complement strand
GGGGGTGAGCGGGGCAGCACCCGTCTGTGCCCAGCCGGCCTGGAGGGAGTTTCCTCTGCCAGGTCCCTCAGCCACGCTCGTGTCTCGCCCCAGGTTCCGCTTGGAGTTAGTTAGCATGGGTATAAATTCTCGGTAACCTTTTAGAACAGCCTTCTTCCTAACCTTGAGGGAGTAAATCTAAGTATCACATTTGTCTTTTTTTTTTTTAACAGAAAAACAGTGATGGGCAGCATTGCATGCACCTAGCTTTTCAGTTACTTTAGTCATAGAACAGAGTCTGAAAACAGCTTGTTAGTGATAAATGTGCAATTATCTAGTATTGGTTTTTATTATTTCGTTTACCAGCTTTAGATTTTTTTGTAACATTTTAAATAACCTATGTGGCAAATGTGAGTGCTTGTACTAATATTTGCAACTGGATCTGGCTTCACAGATAGAAGCAACAGAAATTGTGGCTTTTCGCTTCAAAAAGTTCTTTGTGCTATTTATCCAAAATAAACTTTAAGAGCAGATGAAGCACATGGATGGTTGGGCGGATGTGTTCAGTCAGATCAGGCAGTGTTACTGTAAAATCCATTTGAATGTTTAAGCTTGCATAAACTAATGAGTTTTACGCTCATATTTGCAACATCGAAGTTGGGCTTTGCTTCCCTTTCGCTATGAATTTCCCTGGCAATAGACACTTAAAACAAGGAGTGGAGTTTTATAAAAGTGAAATAAATAAACTCCAGTTTCAGAATCCTAGCAGGCAAGTTTTGAAACCAGTAGCTTGCAGGAGGAACATCTCCAGTTGTTTGACAATTAGAGAATAAGCATTAAATTTTGAGCGTGCTTTTCAGAAGGTCCATTTTTTGTTAATTTCATTTCCTGCAGAGTTTCTTGCTAACTGTACCAGTTGAAAGTCATGTGCCTATATGAGGTTATGTTTTTGCTAAACTGTTCTTGACGATTTGGTATGTTGCAGGCTTAGTGATCAGGAAATGATTTTGAGTAATATAGCTCTGTAATGGAGGGGGTATATTTCTACAGGTACAATTTAATTACAGAAGTGAAACATAGAAGGAGAATGAGGGACTGTGGCATCTTCTCACTGTGGGATCAGCATTCAGTGATATTTTTGTCCTACTTTCTTTGAATGGTGTGACTCAATAGCCTGCTCAGACTGTGGCACTGTGGGGTTTGAGAATAAAAATTCAACTGAGAAAAAAAGACTAAAGTGATTCTTTGATTTGCATCCAACATTTGACAAGCACAAGAGGTGCATTTATTGTGTGTGTTTTCTTTTTTCTTAAGACTGGTTAGTAAGTATGTGCATTTATGTCATGTAACTCAGTTTCTCAACTGCATCCTGCTTTTAAATGTCAGCTATTGAAAGTGACATCTTGGCAGATCATGTGCATCTGAAATAACAATGTACTTCACTATAATCTGTGCTTTTGATGTCTGGACTGTGACATTATCAATGCAGTTTTCCTACAAATACCAGTCTTTGCCTGAAGGATGGAGTAAGTGGAATAATGCATGTTATTGGTGCAGAAAGAAGTCTGCCCCCAAGTCAATTGTACCGCAGGTTTCTAGTATCTAGGTGTTGTGATTGTAGATGCTAAAATCCAAAAATGTTCACCAGTATTCTGAGTGAAGCATAATGTCATTTACTAACAGTCACTTCCTCTTGTTTCTTGGATAAATCTATTATCTAGAGATACAGAACTGCACAGCACGTAGGGGAAGAATTATGAATACTACCAGGGAGGTGAAGCTGATTGGAAGGATGGCTACAAGGAAACTTGCCTGGGGGCCACGTGACTTTGAAGGGTTGAAATTATCCAACCTTCTTTTTTTTTTTTTTTGGACAAGGGGAAGCTGTGTTCAGCTATGATAATAGTACACTTCTGAAAAAATAAGATTCTTTTTTTTTTAGCATAAATAATCACAGGATGGAGACAAAAACATTTCAAAATTAAGACCTTGTGTGGGTATCTGTGACAATCATGTCTTGGGCACTGTATGTTTAGTGAAACTATTTTCTGCTACAGCTGGTTAAAATAGGGTGAACACTGATGTAGTTTTCTATGTTTTGTTGGTTTTTGTTTGTTTGGTTTTTTTTTAAATGCCCGGTACTGTTCTGTGCTTTCATCTAGATTTGCTTGCTGCAAGACTGTAAGCATGGGATCCTGTAAGGGTTGTTCAGAGACCCACTAGATAAGAAGGACTGGTCTGGTTCTGGCTCTTGCTTATGTTGTAAAGAAACATGCTTGGAAGGTAACTAATAAAGTGAGACCTGATCGAAGCATAAGAAATACCCATTCAAATTGAAGTCCTCTTCCACTAACAATAAGTTAAAGGCAAATGGACAGCAGATTAAATGTGAGCTTTGCAATGTGGTACTATGGTAAAGGTATGCAACAGAAAATAAATGCTTGAAGGTAAGTGGATGATATGCACCCTGCATAAATATCATTAGAAGTATCAATAGGAATGAAAAACATTCACTCTGGAGATGTCACAACAGAAAAGCAATAGCCCAAAGCTAAGAAAAGCACAGTTTAGGCTTGCTGTTACATCAGGGGAGAAAAAGATACAGATATTTGTCCAGAATATCAAAGGAACGTTGAATTTTCATTTGCTCACAGTGCGTGCAGTATCAGATTTTAATGGTCATTTTGTATGCACAAGTCTTCCAGAAATTTAGGGGGTGTTTTAGTTTCTAACTTCTTACTCATGGTGACAGAATGAGATAGTGTCTTAGAAACACAACCCTCAAATACAGGTGGAGTTGCTTCTCATGTTTATATAAACAAGATGTGTTGATTTTAGTATGTTGGCTAATTATATTAACTTTGATGTCCTTATCAGTAACAGTAAAGACTCCTCTGAATTATTTACTGCCCTACCATTCGACTAGGGGTCCCGTACAGTATGGGTGGAGGCAGAGCTGACACTTGGTTTTACAGAAACATCTTTGGGGATAGTTCATACAGTTTTCCATGTGAAGGTAGCAAAACCAAAGTGTGCGCTCTTTTCTAATTTTTATAGTCAGTAGAATATAAGAGAAGGAAGAACTGGGTACAGTCTAGATTGTCAAATATGTTTGGAAGTGAGTATACCAAAACCAGAACTAACTGTACTGCTGTGTGTGCTCCGTAAAGCTGGAGTGTAGTTTGAGTTTGGTTTGAGGCCTGTAAGAGACAGATAACTGTTCTCAGTTTCTTTATTGATTTTTGAGGGTATTTTAAACTAATATTAACGTGAGTGTTACTATTTTTCCAAACCTCACTAAGATAAACTAAATTACAACAAATTATGAAAGTTAATAAGCTTCATACAGATTATGGGAGGAAGATAGAAGGCTATCATGGACATTTGGGATATCTCTCTATCATGAGAGAAAAGTCACGGGAAGTTTTTTATGTATTCCCTGACTCTGGAAAAATATTTGTAGAATATGTAGATAGATTTTAATGTTGAAAGTAAACTGTGAAATGGTTGACCCTGTAGACTTACAATAGCATGGTTGTGTTGTGTATTTAAAGTAAATGAACAGGAAGTTCTAGTGTTTTCGGTTTATAGACTGCAGGGAGAACTCAGACGTTTGTGCTGCTGCAGTCTGTAAGCATTTGGGTTACTCTTTTGCTACAGTGCTAAAAACTTCAAACTTCTTTGCAGCAGATAAATTGTGGCATGAACGTGACTTATTATAAATGCATCTTTGTACTTTATTCTGCCAGTTCTTGCTACGTGAAAATGCAGGTCTCTGCATGCATGCCTTGCCACTTCTTAATTCATGCTATGTTGATTCATTCGAGGTTTAGCTTAATTGGCTCTGGTAGGCTAGTTTAGAACTGATAGTTGCAGGGAGTCTCTTTTTTTCCTTCAATGCTGCTAGAGGTCTTCCATGTTTTCCAGGGCTGTACAGACTCTGAATTTTGACACAAATGTGGGAAAGGCTAACAATGAAGTAGCTAAGTCTCTGTGGCTTGCAAAATCAATATCCTCTCCATGAAAACCAGAGTTTACTTTCAACTGGAAGTGATAGTATGTCTTGTGCTATTGCGAATGTTTCAGGGTGCTCTGCTGCATTGGTTAGTTACACTACTAACTTTTTCAGATCAAGGCCAATTGTATCTCCTGATGGGAAATGTGAGATTGTGCAAGTCCCATTATATGGAGCTGCTTAGTTTTGCTTGGTTTTCAGATGCCAGAGTTTAAAATCTGAGTACTTGAATCCAAATCTTCTGTGATAGTGTTGCTGTAAGAACGTTGAAAAATGGAGCCTGTTATGGCTTACTGTTAAGGGGGTACCATTTGCTAAAAATGTAGAAAACGTACAACGTACGGACAGTGCTATACCTGCTTCTGCATACCTCCAGAGGGTTTTTATGGTTTTAGTATGTTCTTCCACATGTTATTTATTCCTCTTTCTTTGTCTGCTATAAGGGTACGTATATAGAAGGAAACTTAAGAATACAGTGTTGGCCACATGCTAAGTGATGTTAAATTCAAATAGAAATAGCCCTTTTAAGTAGAGAATAAAATGTGGTAGTGGTAGACCAAGCATTTTTGAAACTAAAATAACTTTCTAAATATTCTGGGTAGGTTTGAATTAACAGTTTATATAGTTAACTAAACATTAAAGTGAAATATTTTCTTGTAATACTTGCTTTGCAAATGGCCTTTCTCCAAGGGCTCTTTAGCTGAGACTTTCTAAGCCGCAGTTTGCACTGAAATGTCACTGCTACTTTCTTGTAAACATATGAATTCTTAGGTTTTAGATCAGTGTCACTAGCATGACATAATAATCTATTTGGATTGTGAATTTAGCCTCATTAAATATCTGAGGATACTGATTCCTTGAAATTCAAAATTCGTGTATGATTCAAAGTGGGCATTTTTTAATTAAAAAAAAAAAGCATGAGAGTTTACAAACAAAAGAACGAAAAAAATCAATAGGGATAAAAGCTTGAAGTCATGCTATCGCTTGTACTCCAGTAAATGTGAGAATTGGGTGGGTTGTTTCAGTCACCAGGTATGCCACTGGATTTGTTTTCCCATAGTCAAGTAACTAGTTTTTTCTTTAGTCTTCCCATACGCAAAATGAGATTTATATTCAGTAAAGTGTTAGAGAACTTTTTTTTTTTTTAACACAAAATTACTTTAATGCCTTTGGTAACACAGAAGGGAAGAAACCAAAACCATGCATACAGTATCAGTATTCTGTTATTGATAATATATTAGGTAGTTTTCTGGTAGGGTTTGGAGGTTTTTTAAGTCTCTGGACGTTAGGTTAGTACTGTGTGGAAAAAAGCTCTGCTACTGTAATGCTTCAGGCCACTCAACGTCATAGGAGGATTTTCTCCTGTGACCATGCTCTTTCCTGCAATTTTGTTCTCCTCTTTTAAAGCAGAGGCCTGTTGTCCAGCAGTGGAAGGGATAAGGTCTGTGCACAGAGTGAAAGTTTTTCAAAATATGAGTTGGGTAGGAGGCTTATTAACAACAAATTGATAGATACTTGAAAATTGAATATTGTGCCATAAACTGAACAAAGTAACAAAACAAATTTTAAAACAAACCAAACGACCCCTTAGCTTGAGTAGTTAGTTAGAATGTTCCAGAGTGTAGGATTTCATATTAAACTTTACTTAATTCTGCTTATTTCTGGAATACTGATTTGGAAAAAGGTTAGTATAAACTGAGATACAAGGCAAACGTTAGAGGATTGCCTAAGGTTTTGTATCCTCTTCAGTGCTGATCTAAAGTGCTGTCAGCATTCAGACAATTTACAAAATTGCATAAATTTAAAACTTTGTTATTTTAAAAATGTTAGACAAGACTAGAACTATTAGACTAGATTGTTTGTATATGCACTTTTGTAGAAGTGTGTAGAGCATCACTGTCAGAGGAAGGCAGCCCTAGTGAACAATGTGTGCATTTTTTCCTAAAAGATGCAAGTTTATGAAAATGTAGAAACAGATTCTCTGCAATGTTCACTATTAGTAATATAAACTTCATCTGATCTGTAAGCTTTGATGTTTACAGCACTTACCATTGAGATACAGGGTTTTTTTAGTTGTTGGTCAACTTGTTTCATGTTGATTTGCACAAGAAACATTTTTTGTTTATCTTTCTAGTGCCAGTAGACATGCCCTTGCTGGTTTGGCTGGGAGAGGCACTATGATACAGCATCAAAATGCCTTTGTGTGCTCACTTTGTAGATCACACCATACAAATGCCAATTCATTTTCTACCAAACCCTGTGAATTTAGATGTACTTTTTCTCTCACCCACGCAAAACACAGCTAAGATGCAACAGCTTGCCTGACATATTATACTAAGAAAAAGTGATAAAAGTGATTCTTGGAAATTCATGTGGTTCTGCTAATAGTGATAGCTGATCTACTTTCAAATTGAATTTGTGCTTTCTACATTTAAGAAAAAAGGTTCATAGGAAAGCCATGAAAAGTCTGATGTCCTTGTTGGGAAAGAAAATGAGCTAGCATAATATAAAACTTTTGGGAATTTTTTTAATTATTTTTTTTCTCATTTCTGCTTCTGTAGGTTCTGTTTCCATATGCTTTCACCTTGCACAATACTTCGTCCTAGAATATGGAGCGATAAACACATTGTTTCCATAGGTTATTGGGTTTGCATTCATTAGTAGTGGAGTAAGGAGTTGCTGAAGGGCATCTACTTGTGGAAGCAATGTAAATACAGCCAGCTGACTTTAGAGATCTGTATTTTTCACCATTGTAGCTAGAGTCTTGTCTGTATTTTTCAACTCAAAATATTTATCATCAACACTAAATCAGGTGTGATTCCTCCCAAATTGTGTGTGTAGGGCTTTTTTTTTTTCCCTAGTGGCTTTTGTTTTTAATGTGTATTCTCTTGCTGTCTTCTACCTGTCCTTGTTGGCATGTAAATTATACTATACTTTTAAGCAGATTTTTTTTTTTTGTATCGGTGATATGAACATCTACCTTATTTAGTTGCTGATTTGTTAACTTCTGGAATTAAAAAATACTTGGGTGGTTCTGCTTCCTAGTTGGTAATATCTTTCATGGAAGAAAGTAGAGAGATAAAAAAACTTTTCCGCTGAATCCAGCATTAATCTCATATTGGATTTGTTTGAGTAGCATACTGATAGCTACAGTAAAGTCCTGTTTCAGAAGTCTGTTTCCATTGTTAGGGACTGAAACTGGATATCTGCTTTGTAAGACAGAAAGAGTCTTGTTTCCTTCTGTGTTAGGATCCAGGCCTTTAAGTAGTTCCATGGTTGCCTCAGCTCTTGGTTGTTGTGGGTACTTCGGGAACACCTGGTTCAAGGGGTAAAAACTCACCTTGAACACTGAGGGTGAAGAGATCAATGATGAGGAAGAGTTACTTGTCTCACCGTTAAGAGATTGTTAACTCAGATTTGAATTGTGTGGTGCAGTGTTTTTCCTGTACAGGAATGTTTCCTTTCCTTTTCTGAAGGTTAAAACAGTTTCTGCGTAAGTAGAAATAGGAAATCAAGCAACAACAAAGCAAGTTTTGCATTCTGCCAGTATATGCAATTGTAGAGAAACTTCCATGCTGTACCAGTGATAAAGTGTGGAGCTATGCAGATCTCACAGCAGGCAGAGAGGAAACTGTCCCCTCTGGTGGGAAGGCTTGTTATACTTTTCGTTCTAAAATAATTGCTTGTTAAAAATGCTACTAAATAGTAGTATTTTGAACTTAAAGTAGCTGTTCTATTTGTGGTCTTTCAGGTGCTTTTTCTTGTATCTCTATTTCCCAGAATTTTTTGCTGCTTCTGTGAAGTGGTTGATTAATCAAGTACTTGATGCTATAAGCCGTTCTACAAAAGACACTCTGTTTCTCAGATTCTTTATATTTATTTGGAACAAGTGGTCTACACATGAAGAGGAATGTTCTCATAACCTTCTTCCCTTGTGCACATTTGAATGAGAATTGCTTGTTTATATCATTTCTGATCCCACAGTAACAGGTTACAGTAGCATAAACAGTGTGACCTTTTAATGTGAGCACAGGAAGTAAAATGTGAAATCTATTTTAAAAATGCATCTTTGACTAAGGAAGAGTATACTTCCTTTTTCTGACAGAAAAAATCACCCATGCCAGCTCAGAAGTTCTCAATTCCATTATACTGTGTAGAGCCCATTTTTCCACTGTGTTCTGTACAGTCATTGCAGCTGCTCAAAGTAGGACTAAACTTCTGTCATTCTTATGTAGAATTGTATGTTCTTGCTCTGCATCACTCAGGCATAAATGACTTAAGATAGGGGCTACTGGAAAAACAGAACTCTGACACGAGCAAGAGGTTTTAGTAAGAGGAACATCTTTTGGAAAGAAGGAGAGAGTGGGTCATTGGAACAAGAACTGGAAAAATACTACATAGCTTATTAAACAGCCAAAAAATTTTAGAAATTTTCTTAATATTTCCAGAAAGGGACAAAAAATGGGGAGAGTTTTAACCAGCAAAGGATGGGCTAGTGGCCAGCTACCCAACTCTAGAAAATGTTTTTGTTTGTTCCCTTCACCATTTCATTTAGCAACATTGTCACTTGTTTCTTAAACTTCTGACACTGGAGAATTTTTACGTTAGATCGCAGTTGCTACCTGGAGCTACACAGTGCCCAGCAGTGTCTGTAGGGTGACATGAACAAGAATCTTGTTTCAACTTGTACAGTGTTTTCATTCCCAGTATTGAGATCTTCTCAGAATTGGCCTGAAGTGTGTCATGACCAAGGCAGATCTGCCCTTGTACTGTTTCAAAATTTGTATAGTAAATATCCGGAAGACATGTGTCATGAACCAGCAAATCCATATTACAACATTAGCTGTGGTTGAATTGGTAGTGTGCTGAATAATGCCATATTGAGTTGAGGGGTTGGTTGTTTGATTTTCCAGTGAGCAGTATTACAGAGATTGCTCATTAATAGTTCCCCTTTAGCTGCAATTGCTTTCAGTTCTTCTACAATAATCACTCTGGTAACTGATGCCTATTGACAGACAGCCAAAGTGTGGAAGGGCCTGTGGCAGCCTGGCTCTGGTTGGCAGCGGTGGGTGGTTGCAGTTTGGGGAAAGGGAGGCTCCAGGCAGCCTGAGGTTCAGAACCCTGAGGGGGTCAGCTGCCCTCTCTGGAGGCAGACTTGGGACTAGGGCTGTTTTCACGGGGTACCCCCAGGTTCTGGAGCTTGTTTGTTCTGTGTCCATCAGACTCATTTTCAAAAGAGGTGAAAGACTGGAACAGGAGGTTGAAAATATGTAAAATCTTTACAGTTGCTAAGTTACTGGATTTATTGGCCGACATGAGAGCATTAGTGGAGAGGTCTAATCTTACAAGTCTTTTTAAAGCTTGTGAAGAAGCAGGCAGAGCAGAAAGACTTCATGGAAACTACTGACTTATGCCTTATTTGTCATTGATTTCTTGTTTATAGTTTGTGTAAAGCTTACCATTCAGAGCCTCCATTAGGGGCGAGTCCACTGTGCTACTGGGCTTTACTTGATTGCTTCATACAGTCCAGCGTACAGGCTACTTTTCTGTAGCAGACCGACAGCAGGAAATTCCTTATTTGCTGTTGGGCCTGCTAAGTTCTCTAGCACATGAAGTGGAGATTTTGGGTGGTAAGACTCTTACGTGCTTATTATCTTTTTAAGAGTAGCTAAATAAATTAATATTGCTACCTAGTTAGGAGCAAGCATTCCAACATTTGTTGTTTTAATGTAATGATGTCTACATATTTAGAGTTTCCTTGTACTAAAGTCTGTGCTAACAATGTATTCTCCATGTAAAACAATCTCTCTACATGCAAAGTTATGTCTTGGAGTACCTAAAGAAAAATAATCCAATCTTCTAGTAAAAATGCTTTGCCCTCAGCACTGTTTATGTAAGAGGAGGCACTTGTGTGTGATTCTAATAGTAAATAACCTACATTTGTGCATCAGGGCTCAGAAGCCTTCAGTGTAAGTCTTTTGGGGGTGGTGGAATGAAAAGGCATGTGATGGGGTGAAGGGTGTTTTAGAATGTTTGGAAGTTACTGCATTTTATATTTTTTTTTTCTGTAAATGTTCCAGATATGTGCTAAGACTGCAAATGAGGGTTTGAGATAGCCACCAAATCACAAAGCCTGTTTAGTCGAGACTGATAACTGGCTCCCGCTGAGAGGAAGTGGAACATGATGAGCAAGAGTCTAGTGGAGCTGTGGGGTGTGGTGGGTTAGGTACAGCACTGGGTCTGCGCTGTACAGAGGAGTGTAGGGAGTTACAGGAGGCATGCATTTCCAGAGAGGATGCTGTCATTAAAGAGAGAGAAGTTATGATAGTTGCTTGGCTTTGATAAATCTATTGGTGTTCTCAGAGTGAGTTATTTTAACGTGGAGTATTAGTAGGTGCATGAAGTGGCAAACAGTTTTTATCTCATCTGATCCATGCAACTTACCTTCACGTGCAAGTCTGTTTCATTAGCATGGGAAGGATTAAATAGTCCTTTGAAGACCTAGCTTTTCGAGTTTTGCAGTTTTTCTCATGTATTGGAGTGCAGAGTGCTAATCTGTCCTGCGTTAGGATGTCTGTGAAAGCTTATCTTGATTATGTGATGTGCCTTTTTAACGCTGACATTTGTTTTTGAAACTCGGAGTTGCTTTCACATGGGGAGAAGATGACCGGCACAGCTGGAAGTGAAAGCTCTGTCTCACTGCAGTGGCAGTTAGAACAATCTCTGGTAACACAGGATTCATTTCTGTCAGTGTCTTAAATATTGCTTTGCAACTTGGTGAAATAATATAGAATACATTCTAGCATTTAAGGTATGTATGGCTGCTTTTGGGTTAAGGGAGGGGTTGTATCTTTCCACAGGAAGTTCTCAGACTTGTTGGCCATAGGTAGGTTTTCTTACACATTGTATTTTCTGAAGACATACTTTTATTCACTGTTCCTATATGAGTACTAAATACTGACACACACTAGAAACTATGCTTATGATAACTAATATACAATAGCAATATCCACTGTGACTGAAGACTTAATATGCATTATTATTTGTGTGTGAAGGGCAGCTGGTAAAGCAAAGTGCTCAGAAACCTACCTCAGATCTAAGAAGCTTAACTTCTCTAAATGTCAGTTCAGTAAACATTATATCTCTGCGGCGTCAGCATTTAAGGGTTAAGTTTCTCTTTACAAAAAAGTATTGATTTTTCCCTTTTTTTTTCTTAGAACAGTTTAATACGCTGGACGTAGTTGTGTAAACATTCAGCTTTAAGTACAACTTCTGTTAAACCTTGGTGTAGAATGAGGTGCCCAGCCATTCTGTCCTGGAGCCGTGAGAAGGCTGGACAGTGTGTTCTGTCCCCATCATCACCCAGCGTGCTTGTGCATTCGTCACGTGGCCTGGTCAGTCCTTAGCTGGCCTGACAGTCATACAGTCAGGTAAACAAATGTGTAGGCTTGTGTTTGTGGGGACAGGGAAATGGCATCAGTGTTTGACTTATCCCCAAAACTGTATTTGGTCCACAGATTGTGAGCTGATCATCTCAGGTTTAGAAAGCTGTAAGCTTTAATATAAAACTAGCTGAGATTGGTTTACTAAACACATATTAGACAGTTGTGAGAGAACAGGAGTATCCTAATTCTGCTTTATCTAACATCTGTTTTCAGCAGTACTGTTTGTTCTCAGAAGGTTTTTGTGTGCATTGCAGTAGCTTGGCAACCTGTAGGTTGCACCATTCGATGAATTCAGTATACTTTTAGTCACCGCTAAAATTTTCCTTTCCAAATTTGAATATTATAAGAACAGTGAAGTGAGCGTCTGTGATTATAACAGCAACAGCCATGTTAAACAGATCCCAACTGAAACAAGCTGTTCATGTGGGTTTGTAATCCAGTGTGTTTCTTCAAATTTCAGTCCAAAAGTCTTTCTTGAAATTAGTTTGAGAAAAGGATACTTTTAACTTCTTTCTGGGAGTGATAGTTAAGCAGTTACAGCTACTTACAAATACAGATTTGGGCAGTATGCTGAAAAACATAACTACTAAAAGCATGCCTGTTTGGTGGTTCTGTTGTAGGAACAAAGCTCGAGTTTGGCCTTTCTCTACATGCAGAGGCATGAACCTGGTTTGTGCAATCCTCTTAATTGTATGTTCTCTTTAAACTTGAATCTCAGTATGTTAGAAATGGTAAAAAGCTTTTGGTAATAGTGTAATGAGCATGCTTTGGCAGAATGCGTCTTTAGTTCCATTGCCAGTGTTCTTACTAATGGCCAACAGAGTGAAGCATTCTTATGTTATAGATTAGAGTTTGCTGGGATTTGTATTATACCCTAATTTGTAGGGAAGAAGCAGAATGCAAGGGGGAAACCCACTTACATTGTGGAGCTGGTACCTGTTGGGACACATGGCTCATAATTTTGGAAGAACAGGGTTTCTTGATACTAAATATATCTAGTAATCCCCTTCACAATTTTAACTTAAAAATTGCATCTCAAGAAAGCTGGTAAAACAACGTATGGTAAAAACATCTTAAAGGAAATGAAGTTTACCACTAAGTAAGATGTAGATATATTTTTTCTTTTTTTTTTCTTTTTAAATAGGTGATGCACAGTTCACAACTTCCTATTTAACAATTCCTGCCACTTCCTTTCTTGTGTGTTTCGGTATTTCCTCTACATCAGAGCTCATAACTTCGAGAATTTTGACGGAATTAGTAGAAAGTTGGAACTACAGCTGTTGTCTGTCCCATAGTATTCTAAATACAAAAATAATACTGACATAGTCTGAATATGTGCCACATCATAGCCATGATGTGACTTTATTCCATTGAGATTTGAAAATATACTAGAAAGTTTTATTTAGCTTTTAGATTATTGGGGTACCCAATGTGAGTGAAATAATTTATGCAGGATGACACCCCATAGCCATGAGAGAAAAAAAATTACTTTAAAACCTGGCTACAGTTGCTCAGTGTTTCAAAATAATGAGCAGAGTTTACTTGCATTAGAACGGTGTCCTTTCTTTTTCATATTAAACATGTACCGGTATTGCTTTCTGGTTCTTTTAAAGGTTTAACACAGATTTTTATGTTACAGTTGTCTCTAGAAAAAGTAGATTTAAAAATATGCTTGCACAAATAGAAATATATTTTAAGAAATTATTCTCTTTTCCCGTTTATAAAAATACTAATAAAATAATGGACATAATACATATAAACCAAAACAATGATGGCTTAGTATGACTTGTTTTTGTGAATGCCAATTTTAAATGCACTGTGATAATACATGTTGCTCCTCATCTTTCAGTTCTCATCACTGTATACCTGTTTCTGCAGAGTAATAAGCTGGTACGTGTAGAGCCACCTATGTTTTAATTTTAACATTGGACCATTAATTCATATTCAAGCATGTTTAACACTGCCTTGCCACTACTTGTGCCATTTAAAGTCAATGATATTTTGACTGTTGGTGGATACGTCTGCATTTTGAAAGACTCACCTATGCAATGTAATGTGTTCCGAAGATTATGTAGCAGAAACTTGGACTGCGTGACCAAGATATAGTATTAAGTGTACAGTCTGGCTAAAAAAATACCTTTGATTTCTAATGCATTTCTTCCATCATCTGAACAAAAATGTCTGCAAAATACCAACCTCCAGGTCCCCATTTCTGAAACACAGAGGGCTAACAAAAAACCTTCATGGCAGTTTTGGTGTGTTGTGTTTGAGAAGTGTGTTTGAGTCTGTCTGTTTCATGCTTTTGCTGCTGAATAGATACAGGAGGTAAGTGAACGCTTTTGTGCATTGATTACTGAAACTAGAGTTCAGAACGCTTTAAACAAGGTGTACATGTTCATAAGCACGCAGCTATGAACTGGACCTTTTCTTTTCCTTTCAAGACAGGCTCTTCTGAATGCTCCAGATAGAGAGGAGATTGACTTTACCTTATCAAATAAGAATATATGCCTTTATAAATGAAACATTACAGAAAAAATAGTGGTAAGTCTCTAAAGTCTGAATAATCTGTTGCTGTTCATTTGATATGGTAACAGTATTGTGCTGTGAAGGCTGATTTAGTAGGTGTCTGAGAGGGAAATAACCTTTGGAACTCTTATAATATGCAAACTAATTAGGGGTTACAGTGAACACAGCTGTTTCTGCCAAGCTGACTAAGCTAGGAATTCAAATTACTATTTTTAGCAAGCTTATAATGTCTCTAGTTCTCAATGGTACCCACATTATTACTTTTAAAAATTATATTAATGTTTATTTATCAGACTTACAAACTAGGTACAATAAATATTTTTAGTGCATCCAGTCCATTACTTTTTGAATTGAACAAAGAGTGTGAACATAGAGACACAACAGAACACTTCAGGGGGCATCTGGGCTGTTACACTAAGATCATGGCTGACTGGTATGGATTCAAACTGAAGCCTTCCTTAAAGGAAGAAAGACGAACCCTGGAATGAAGTAATTGTTGTTTTCTGTAGGTTGCTTACAGATTGTCTAGCATACAGAGTTACCCCTTTTCTTGCCCTCTAAGAAAGTTGCCTTTCTCCATTATACTTGCATTCTATTCTTTGCATTCAAAACGCTTTTCTTTTGATCCTTGAGATATGATCATTGTACAGGTCCTGAAAAATTACTGTAAATCTAAAAATCATAGCAGTTAACTGTACTTCTGCAGACTGTGAAACGACTGCACTGATAAAAATTTGGAAAGCTATGCTGGTGGAAGTTCTTTGTGTTAAGTGTTTACAGTTCTATGAGATGTTGTCAAGATTACCTTCAAAATTACATTCTGAAGTAGTTTTGGGTTTGTTTTTTTTTTTTTGTAATAAGCTTTATTTGGTACTTTCTGCAAAAATTACTGGATGAGCAAAAGCATTCTTCAGAATCTGTGTGTACTGGGTAGACATACTTCATGCATAAATTTGTTGCTTTTTAAAAAAAAACAGTCTAATTTTAACATAACATATGGCAATCTGGTGTCTAAAATTGCTTCAACTGACTGTACTTTCTAAAGGCATATATAACTAGTTTAACTTGAGATAGGAATTAAGTCTTAGAAAAACTACAGTAATTCGTATTTGCTTCTGTTAGCACCACTAGCTTGCTTACTCTGTCCTCTAAATTACAGTAGGTAGGATCTGAGTTTAGTTTTAGTCAGTGATGGGTGTAGAAAGTGGTGCTTGCAAATTGAGCCTTTTTCATAAAATCCTATTTTCAATTCTGTTTTTCATGATGGTGAGAGACTTTCAGACCAACTCAAATCAAGAAAATAAAAATTAGACAAACTCCAGAAGTTCTGATTCCTGACGAATAATCCTTTTGTTTCTGGTTTTGTGTCATCATGGAAAATAGGCCATTGACAATTAATCTAGAAGTTCTTTTGTATTTAGAGTTTCTCACCAAAAACATAAAGGAAATGCATGATTTCCAGGCCTGGATCCCATGGCTCTGAATGATGTCCGCTTCCAATGACAATTCTTTTTTTCTATAGCACTAATGATGAGGAAGGGGACCTAATCTAAAACTTTCTTCCCTTGCCTCTAGGGACCAGGGAAGACAAAAGCATTCCTACAGCAGCCTAAAAAAATTGCTCAGCGAAATAGCCTTCCTTCTGAAAGGAGAAATATTCTGAAAGGAGAAATATATAGTTGTTCCAACACAGCTGTCAACCCAAGAGCATTACAGCGAAGTGGTTGGATTCCTAAAATGGTAGTGAGAAACATTGACTCCTAAGTTAGAAACCTAATGAGTTCGAGCATTGCAGATGAAAACTAATCTGCTTGGAGAACACAAGCAGCATCCATAATAGCAACTGAGAGGTGTCTTCTGACTGTCTTCAGTGGGTGACTTCCTTAACTGAGGAATTTGCGCTGCTCTAGAGGGAGGACACACCTGGCTATTCAGAAGAGACAGGGTAGATCAAAATCACTGGTCTAGTGTAAAGGCCTGTCTCTTTCTCATTGAAACCCTTTAATGTTTTAGGAGTCCAAGTTGACATAAATGTTTATTTTGGAATGTAATGCCAGCAACAACAACAAACCTGACATTAGGCTATCCAAAGGACAACAGCAGTGATGTGAAAAAATGTGTGGTATTTTCCTTTGTAAGTCCTAGAAGGATATTTTTGTAGCTTCAATTCTCTAATGAACTTGCAAAGGATGATGTGCGTGCATATGCTGACATACAGCCCATATTTCCCTTTGCATGCAAATACTAATGTCGTGTTAACAGCATAACAAAAATGGATTGGTGATAAATCTCAGAGCGTATGAAATCTCCTGCTTTCCCTGTTGCTCATTTCATTGACTGTGGTTTCTAGGGAGGTATTGTAAGGTGCCAACTCAAGTTGTTGAATTTGTAGAGCTTGATAAGTAAATATGAGAACTCTGGAGCTCTTTGAAAACTCAGATTTTCTGTTTTCAGGCACAACTAGTGCTGTAAGACCTCTCTGATATTGGTGAATTTTTTACTTTTGGTCAGATTGTCTCTATGTAGCCATCTCTCATTCCACCTAGTTATTAATATTCATTTTGAGCACCCACCAAAACTTCTGAGATCATATGTTTGCTGTTTTCAAGTAGTATTTGTAAACAGTCTTTGCTCTTCATTACTAGTAGCTGGATGACCACCACTTTAGTGTAGATATCATACCATGAGAGAGAGAGATGTATGGTTTTCTCTAGTTGAACCTCATCATCTACAACAGGAGGTAGTGCTGCAGCGCAAACTGAAAACTGTAAAAAGCATGTTCCTATTTGTTGAAACCAGCATTAAAAATCCTTGTGATCTTATTCAGGGAATCAGATGACTTCCAGGGAATTGTTCTGGTGCTAAATGTATGGGTGTTAAATCAAACTCTCCGAAAACAGAAGCTCTGTCTTTCTTCTCTTTACCACTAGGAGACAATTTAAGAAAACTTTTCTTTCTCAGACCTGGTTAGGATTGCCTTGAGGATTAGAACTGTAAAACACCCGAAAGCTTGGCAAATAATGTTTTTATCCCTACTGGGTAGGCAAAATAATGGATTTAGGAGAGATGATGACTTTGAAGAAGGTGGCAACACCATCACAGGTGTTGCTAAGGTCTTATGTATTTTGTAGATACTTTTACCTGTCCCTTAAGGCCACTTCATTGCCTCACTGCGAACTAAAATCCCTCATACTTCATGGATACTACCTAAGTAGTTTGAATTAAGGAGAAAAGGGAAAGCTAATTAGTTGGTGCGGTTCTCTTCCCAGCTTATTTGCGGGTGGTGTTTTGGGGCTGCTGTATAAACACCTTGTCATTTTCCATAGGATCCTTTCCCAGGACAGGTCTCCGGTTTAGTAGTGGCCTCATACTCTCTGTTGTCAACTTCGGGACTCTGGCTTCATGGCAAAATTGCCTTTCAGTGGAGGAGGGCACGTGATACATGTATCATACCAACTGAAATGTCTGGGGAATCACCCTTTGTTTGGAAGCTCTGATTTGTGTTAGGCTTTCATGGATAATTTCATAAACACATCTGGAAAGTGAGAGTGTGAGCTTCTTGTATGGCCATATGTTGTGGAAACACACCTTGTGGTGGAACTGCATCTTTTAAACTTAGAGCGGTAGCTGGCTAAAATGTTGTTCTAATGCTGACTTTGTTTTTCTCTGGTAATTTCTAGTTGTGGTGTGTGCTAGGCAATTAGATCTCTATCTCCCACACAATATCTCAATTTGAAAATGACCTTGACAAAATTGAGATCATGTGGGAATTGTAGCCTGCCCTTTTCACTTTGACAGTTCTGTTATTTTAAAAAGTTTGTGTATTACTGATGAGCTTATATCACTGCAGATAGGGAATGCTCCACTTGACTAGTCTTCTGTTAATGTGTTCAATGTTCTTAAGATACCAGTCAGTAACCTAGATATGTTTAACTCATGTCATCTACAAAAGCATTGAAAATAATGCTATAGTAGTTCTGCGATGGTGTGTGTTTGAAGTGCTGATAAGACAAAATACAAAATGTTGGCATTTCTTTAAAAATAATCTAACATTTATAATCTTACTTTGTTTCTTTAAAGTATTTGTCCTGAGCAAAATGTCTGTGGTGTTTGTCTGTTAAGCAGCTAAGTGCTGTGCTGTTTGTTTGGCTTTTAGTCAACATACTTTCCAGGAAAAGGTGAAAGGACACGAATACCACAGAGAAGTTTTGTTTCATTTGTAGTTCAGTGAACATGAAGTATATGTTTTAATCTAAAATGAAGTCTCTTTTTAAAAAAACTTAATCGAGGTTTAGTAGGAAGACTCAAACTTCAGCTCCTGAAATATGCAGGGTGCTCGCTTGCAAAGTTGGCAAGTGTGATATTACTCATCAAGACCACAAAACGTGTTCTGTGTTTGGATGCTCTGCTCCTTTAGTAATTGTAGTAGTTCTGTTACAGTTCATTAGATGAGTATGCTAATAGTCTCCCCAACTGATTCAGAGGGCCTTGAACAGTGACAGTAGATCCAATACTGAACAACTGCCTGGAGTCTCTCTTTGGGCAGAAGATTATATAGTCTTTCTATATTGGTACAATACCTAGTACTTTAGGCCTCTCGAATTCCTTGTTAACATCAGTAACAAAAATGACAGATATTCTGAAAATCTGTATTCTTTTTAGTGGGCAGTATGCCAGCATGCCCAAGTAAATAGAAGAGCAGGGTGTATTCAGAACCAAAAGTCTTACCAGACATATGCATAGGGGTAAAAAATGGGAGATAAGGAAAAAGAATCCGTAAAGATCTGTTTAGCTTTTAACTGATAAGGCCTTGAATCTGTTGCCTGATGAGGGCAGTCAGGTGGTGGTAGTGATGAAAGTGAGTCAGTTGGATCCAAAATATTTCATTGTTGTCAATTCAGATGCCAGGCCATGTTTAAATTCTGAAACAGTAATTCAGTTAAAGGATCTCTTGTATATCTTTTTTTTTTTAAACGTGTAAGTCTTAAGTACCTGACAAGCAGATAGCAACTGTAGTTTCATTAGGAAAGACATGATTTGAAAACACTCAACCCACCCCAAAACCAAACAAACCTACAGCCCATAAACCCACAGGTGACTTCTTGTTGTATTTATGAAAATTATGAAAGACATGATTTGAAAACACTCAACCCACCCCAAAAACAAACAAACCTACAGCCCATAAACCCACAGGTGACTTCTTGTTGTATTTATGAAAATTAAGAAGACAATTTGTCAGAGTGGACACCTGGAGGAGGGGGGAAGTGACAACTTCAGACAGGGTCTGGTAATGATTTTCAGGGCTTACTACTGTTTTCATACAGCTGACAGGAATTAGAAGTATAATTATGAGGAAGTTTTTGTCCCAGCACCAGAGTACACGCTCTGATGCCCTGTATCTGTTTAGATCAAATCACACATGCCTTCTGTGTGAAGGGAGAGGATGGTAAGTTATTAAATGGAACAATGTGCCTGTGTTCATTTACAGGAACATTCTTCTGCTTCAGTATTTTCAATGTGCTTGTTTCAGTGTGCTGAAATCAATTTACAGGAAGTCACGCTCGACTGATTAACTTTCTGCATATTGATTTCTGCCCAAAGTGAAACTTCTGATATTAACAAAGCATGAGTGATTTTTAAATTTTTTTCAGACATCACTTGAAATGACTGAAAATAATAAAGCCTTTTTTTTTTTTTTTTTTTTTTTTGTCTTGAAGGTTGATTGTGGGTTGTTTTTTTTTTTAAGGTGAGTTTTAAATCTGCATAAGAATGATTCTGGGTAATTCCTGTAATGATGATGAAGTTTACAACTGGTTTGTGCTTATCCAGAAGAAGAATTCTCGCTGTTTTCCTACTTTTATTTCAGTACCTTTCCTTGATCTTCTGAAGATAAATTAGCCACTGCCTGGTAGAATAACCTGTTTTCAGGGCTCCAATAATAGGCTATCCATATGTCAGTCAGTGACAGGTAAAGAACCACCACCTGATAATAGGTCCTGAAACAGAGTGAAGAACTTAAAGGCTGAGACTTCAGTTTATTCCTTCTGCCTCCTTGATTCTCTTCTGTTAAGACTTGGGGATTTCATACATCAAATTACCTGGTTAAATTCTGAGCAAAATCTAGATTTTAGTTTCCTGATTGTAACTAAAGATGAAATTGGTTTTCATAGCTTGATCAAATGCCTGTTACATAAAAAATACTTTATCCTTCTACCAGGGGGTTTTTGGATAAGACTGTTACAGATTAAACCATGTCAACATGGCATTGCTTTCTACTATCTTTTGGTAAATAGGACTCTGGTTACTGAGAGATATCGTCAATTGGCTGCTGTCAGTCAGCTATTAGGAAGTTTTTAATCTCAGTTTTACTGTGAATTTTTACAAAATAAATTATTTCCATAAGCCAGATATTACATTTTTTTAAAAGTTGGAAATTTATACAAGATGGCCAGCTGTTACTGGTGGTATTAACTGTGCAAACCACGCTAATTAGATTTCATCTGAAGTCTTCTGCCCTTGTCCTTGCACAATCCTTGAAATGGTTTAAACAAAAGATTATCTCAAACCTTTTAAAAAGACAGGATTATTTCTTTTTCTGTGTAGAACACTGAGCTTTATAAATGAGTCAGACTTTCTGGATTTATCCATTGAACTTCTGATACTGAACTTCAATGTTCAGTGTACGTTAATTGGTGTTAGTACAGCAATGTTCAAATTGGTATTTAACCTCAGCTGCTTTGCAAGACCCATGTAAGTGAATTTAAATACTTGAAAGTCTAGCATGTGTTTGAAAATACTTGCATAATTTTGAGGGAATTGAGGGAAGTAAATGTGTAGCTGCTTGATGATTTGAAAAACCAAAAACCCAAACCCAAAACCAACCCAACTTCATAAAAATGCAGTAAAACTTTAAAATATTAGTGACTAATGTCCATGAAAGTGAACAGTTTGTCTATACAAATGATGAAACAGTGAGCAAGGAGTGATTTTTTTTTTTTTTAATCAGATGAGCTCATTTATTTTAAGATTAAATTATGATAATGGATTATGCAGGAATGTGGGGCAATAGTACAGTCTTGCTCTCTTAACATTAATGAGGTTATTAACACTGTATGTAGTATCTCTGAGAGATTGTAGAGGATTCTGAGCAAGTACAAAAGAAAAGTCATTTTATGCTTCCTATTTCATGAAGTCAGAGATCCCCTTGAGAAACTGTAGACTATCTGCAGTGGTTCCAAGGGCATCTCTTGTCCTTTTGTTTCCAGTTTGCAACTTGTCATTTCCAGCTTGCCTAAACTCTAGAAGATATCTTGATTATGCAGCATGGTGATCTGGTTTTGCTGTGAAAGGTGTGAGAAGAAGCTTTTCTCATCCCTCCCTTACTTTCTAGTACTTACAGTTTTTGTGTGGTTTTTTCCTCCCTTCCCCACCCTCCCTGAAGCCTGCAGAGTCCACACACATGGTCTTTACTTCATTGCTGGGTTTAATTTTGTGTGTGGTGGTAGGTCTGTAAAAGCTATAATGCTGTTAAGTGGCTTGTGAGATGTCAGAATGAAAATATTAGGTAACTAGGAAAGGAGGACTCTGTTTATAACCGCAGTTGTCAGTTTATGAAGCCTGGAATACCCTACAGGCCAGGAGTTACATTTTTAAACTCATACAAAACCCATACTGCAAACAAATTAAGGTCTGGATTTGCTACACAGAGTAAATTCCTTTAGGAGTTATGTAGGTGTCAGAGCTGTCAGATGCACCGGTCTATTTGAGATGAGGTTAAACCAAAACTCTCTATTTGGAGACCTCTAATGTTTGGGCAAATCAAGATCTGGATCTCATCTCTGTGATTATTTTTCATATAGGAGAAGAGTACCTGAGTTTTAGAACCTCTTGACACTTTAATGAGATTGTGGTTTATTTCCTGGCACTGGCTTCGTTTGATGATACAGATAGCAAAGCTTTTCTTTTGCCCAACAGCTGTCAAGAAAAAGCCATTGCATCTTCTCAAAAGTCTCTATCCTTCCAGTAATGTCTAAGATGCACTTCTGGGGCAGATTGAATATCTGGGAGGAAAAATAGAGATGGACGTGATGAAGAAGGGAACTTTAGTTGTTTTCTTATACTGATCCTCCATTCAGTTGTTTCCTGTTTTGGCAGTGAGTACATGGCTACAAAACAGAAGTCGAGTGTTCCTGCCAGCTACTCTGAACTTCTTCTGTTATGGGTCATAAATTTCAAGGACAAACTGTATTTTGAACTTACTGAAATTTGAGAAGTCTCATGTAATTCTTTAACCTAATATTAGAGCTTAGATCTTTGATCACCCTGGCCCTGCTGCATCCCTCAAAAAAAATCAGAATTGAAAAATCAGTTTTTACTCATTGCAGATAATGACGTTGAAGCAATACGAGAATCTGAACAGCTGAGTTCTGCAGAATTGCAATGATTTATTCTACAGCAATGTCTGCCTTTTGACAACATGCAAAATAAATATAATACTGTTAAAATGTGGAAATGACACAACTTTATGACTTTCTTCGTTCTGGAGGTACATACCCAAGTTGTAAGAACCATTCAGGTGCAAGTGTTAAATTGAGCATTTACAGTGTTCAGTTAACCTACCATGATGAAAGTGGCTACAATGAAGCACTACAGGATTTACTTTCATAATTTCTACAGTTAGGCATGTTGAAACTAGTCAGTGGTGAGAAACAATCTATAATATTTACTAGCTGCAATTAAAGTGGGCCCAGAAAAAATTAGTACACTTTCACAAGTGCTGATATGATTTAATAAACACGATCATGCCCAGTTTACATTCTCATGGGGGGTTATTTCCGTGCCTGAAACCAGCTGACTAGTGTCAGAAACAGTGCTTACGCTGCATTGCTACAACCTGTTCCAGATTGCCCACATAGTGCTGAATTAGCAAGGGGCTTTCTAGGAAAACCATGTTGCAAGTGTGTGATTTTTTTTTTTTTTTTAATTTTTTTTTTTTTAACCTCACGTAACAGTGTTCTTGAACTTTAAACAAGCCCATCCCTTTCTCTCTTGCTCCATGCTACTTGACCTCTGGAAGAAGCTTGGTATACCAGCCTACTGGCTTTTTATAATGGAGATTAATAAGCAAATCAATACTACCAGATTTTACTTGAAATAAAAACTGAGAGACTAGATCAAATGTTTTAAAAGGGTATGAAAATCTACATTTGTTTCATTTATCTGGCTAAAATTCTGCAGCTTGATGTTAAGATTAATGTTATGTGGAGCAATTGTCTGGTCATTTATCTGATCTTTAGATGACCTTCTTGTTACCTACAAGTTACATCCTCATTTCTTGTCCCTGTCCAAATATCCTGACGTAAAGTTTAATATAGAAGAAATCCAGTCTGTCTTGTCGAAGTGGGTTGAGTGGACAGTTGATCTATGTATGCTTTGTATCTTAGCAAGGTTCTTTTTTAGAGGAGTCAGTTCACTGCTTCTCAGTGACTTGGTTTGCTCCCTTACACACTGAATGTGACAACCTTTTCCCATTTGTGTGAAGTAACCGTTTATTATTGATCTCTTAGTACTACCTGTTTTTCTTTTTGTCTTCTGTACAGGTCTTTGCCGCCTCATATAATCGCAGGGGTATTTCCATTCTGAAATCAGCCTACAACGACATCTCAGAAACAGCAGCTTTCACTTGACTTTACTGTAACTTTTTTTTTTTTTTTTTTTTTTTTACTCTTCCACCTTTTACAGCAGTGTCATCGTTTTTTTTTTTCAGGGCTAGCTTTAAGAAGAAACATTCTTTTATTTTAAGCTCTTAAGCTAAAATTACTTTTTTATTTAAGTCTGTATGTACTTGTGAATTGCTTTCCTTAGTGTGACTGCCTGAGTAGACAGATTACCGTGCACTTCGGCAGCCCGCAGTAAGATCTTGGCAATTCCTGCTACCTGTAGGAACAGAACTGTTAAAATGACAGTATATCATCATTTCTTAGTCTGAGCTGCTCCAGGGTTTATGGTGTAATAAAAGAGTGTGATCAAATTGAGGCCTGCTGCATAGTTCCCCAGGAGCCTCTCTGTTGAATCTGAGGGCCTTTGGACTGGACAATTAATTTCTCTTCTGGAAATACTGACATGCAGACCTATGTGACATTGCAGTGTGCTTGAACAACTCATGTAATGAACAATTCATGTGATTTTACCTAATACTTACTTGAAGATTTTAGGTATATCTTTTCTTTCTTAATCTCCCATTGGTGTCTGAACAAGTTGGGGGAAGTACAGTCAAATATTTTGTTGTGCTAAGAGTTTACATACAGCAACTGTAGTGTACAGCAGAGTACCGGTGTCTAGGACAAGTAGGAAGCTTTGCAGAAAATCCTTACTGAGCAAAGGGGGAATTGATAGACCTGGGACTCCAGAGTAGTTACGGGTTAGGAGACTGAATTGAGGATATTTTTTTTGAAGGCTGTGAGGAATGGAAAGGGCTGTGGGCTGCAGAGTGGATCGCTGTTAGGTTTCTGGCAGGAGGGAGGGAAGAAGGGTCAGGCATTCTGGTACAGAAGACTTTGGAGCAAGGGGCTGAGACCCACCGTGAGTACCTCTTCCTGATGAACATCTGTAGGACTCTGGAAAGTAAGACTGTGTTTATGGGACTGATCCCTTTTGTCTGAACAACACAGCCATCTGCCCTTGCATTGGGTCCTTTCTTTGCAGCAGGAAATATGATGCTGTCAGGCCAAGTGGAACCCATTCGTGCAACTGAGAGCCACCTTCTGTAAAGCACTAAAGGACTTCTTATTCCAGTCACTACTGCAAATTAACAGCTACAAGAATTTCCCGTTTGAAGAGCAGAGCTTCAGCAGACTTCCTCTTTCCACCTCTGAAGTTTTTGTGGGTATTTGCACAGGGTGCAGGACTTAAAACCAGGAGATGAGTGGCATGGAATGACTCATGCTTAAAACCAGAAGCATTTGACTTTGGAAAACTGACTTCAGTTGTAGCCCTTCCTCTTTAAAGTCTTATATGGCACGACCTTTTAAATTAAATGCCGAGCTTCCTTTTTAAATGACAGGATCTCTGCAGTGTGACTATGACTCTGGTTCACGAAGGTGTTTCATAACTTTATCAATCCTTGTGTTCATCCACGAACTTCAGTTCTCGTGACATCACTGGCTTCAGGCTCCTCATAGCATAATAATTACATGCTTTGAATGAGTCTGCTTTCTCTAGCATGGAGATCTTGTACTGCTATTATTGGCATGTTCTGAAACCACCCTAACACCAGTGAGCACTAGTAGTTATGGGACTCCTGCAATAACTAATAACAGAAGTTTTTGAGGAATGTACAAGAAAGCCTATAACACGGCCATTTTATGTAACTTGTCACTAGATTGTTTCCCTCCGATAATTTTCTCTGTTGAAGGCCATCTGATTTCCACTAAAGTCAGCTTCATATCCTAGAAGTGATCTGAGATTTTTCTTACTTTAGATGTTCTAGCACCTGCTATAGCCAGAAAAAAACAAAACAAAATAAAAAACCACAACCAAACCTCCAAACCACTTTTATCCCATATTGCTGAGAAGAGTATGCCCCATCTTTTCAGGCATGGATTTGACCACTGAGGTGTTCTCTGGGATTTTATATTTTATTGGTATTCATTACATTCAGAAATTAAGTGCTGTATGCTAGTTGAATTTTCATATGAGGCAGCAGCTTGCCTGTTGCCGTATCTAGGTCCCTCATTCTATTACCACCCCACCCAATTTTTTTTCCGGTTTGTTGAAATGTCCTTCAGAAATATATTATGCTTTTTAAATTGTATTTCTAGAAGGTACATGGATAACTTCTTTCTTTTCATTTTCTCTGTGCCTGTGGGAGTTATGCATCTCCTAGAAGTCCCTTATTCTCTCAGGACCTTTAGACATCATAGCGTCTTTAAAAAGATCTAATACTTGGTAGCAAGGTGATATCCAGCTCTCTATTCCCTGAACAATAAATTACCAGTTTCAGATCTTTAAATATGTGATGTTGGTATTTGAATCTGTGGAATGTTCCAAGGCTGGGAGTAGCGTGTGTGTGCAAATACATGTGTGTTGAAGTATAATATTTTTATATTAGAATGCCTTTGTATAATTCCATTTCTGCAATGAAGCATTTTATTCATTTCCTTTTCTAAGAGAGGGGACAGTTTGCTGTGAAAGGAAACAGTGTAGATTAGTGCTGCTGCTAATTTAACCCAATATTTACAGCAAAAATGCCTAAGTGTCTTTTGGTTTGGTTTGCATTTTGCCTTTTTTTTTTTTTTTAAATATGAAACCTAAGTGGTGGAATGGTTGTGTTGTTTGGTTGTTTTTTTTTTTTTTTTAAACACTTGAAAAAAATAACATATGTAGGCTTTGTGGGAAATGTGGTTAGATCTGGAAAACCATTTTTCCTAGTTCCCTGTTTTTGTCTCTTGTTAATCCTGTACAAGTCAGTACAGGAGAAGAATAAACCCCTGCAAATACGAAGTCACCAGCCTAGTGTCAGAGACAAATTTATGAAAACATCCATTTTAGCTGCTTCATGTTTGAGATATTAGACTGTGGCAGTCAAGATCATATTCTCCAGACTGCATTCTTCATAAGCAGAAATACTGGCAGCTATGTGTTAAGTTATAAAAAGATAGCAGCTGATGTCAGGGCTTATTTCGGTGAGGAGCCATTTCAGAACACTGTACTAATTTTGAGCAGGTATATGTAAAATAGAACTATTCCCTTGATATCTAGCATTCACTGTAAATTGATACATATGTGAATAATGGGGTAGAAAAAGATGAACAAGTAAAAAGCTGCAGTAGCTAGCCCACTAAAAAAAAGAAAAATATCTTCAGCATTGTACATGATTCTTTATGCAGAATTGAGAGGAACAGAAAAGCAGTTCAGTTTGCCTGCATTTTAGGGATTAGATTTTTGAGCTGGTATAAAATCTTCCTGCTCTGATGTTGGAAAGGTACCAGAATTTGAACCAGAGCCTAAGCTAATTTGAAACTATTCATAGAGGAGTGCCCAGCCTTTCTGTGCAAGTGATCTAGATATCACAAGCAACCCTCCAAATGCACTGACTTTATGGGCGTGGAAACCTGTTCTCTGGACACACTGGATGTGGGTCAACACCGTACTCAAATGTGTCTGTATCTGGGCAGATAATTAATATTAAACTCTGCTTCATTTGCTTGACTATATTTAACAAAATTGATTTCATCCAATGAAAAGGGATGAATTTAGCTCAATAACTTGTTTTTAATGGTGATTTTTTTTAAGTGGTTCACTTGTTCATTTCACGTATGTGCACAATGTCTGTTCTAGGATTTCTTAATTATGCTGTTGAAATATCAGTTCTGCAGTAAATCCATTCCTTCGGTTTTCATTAATTTCAGTTAAATCTTAAAGCTTCACCCTGAAGTTCCAAGTACTATCATTGTTAAGAATTGTGTATTTATGCAGTATTTGTTTACAAAGTGAAGTTCAGTTTCTACAAATTGGGACTAATGTCCGAGGACAGCAGAATTCTTTTTATTACAACTTTTGAAATTGTCTCAGATAGCTGAGCTGCTATATGCATCTGAAAAAAACTGAAAGAAACCCTAATTATACGCTTGAGATGATATATATGTTTTAGTTGAACATGTGAATTGGATACAAATAACTGTCACCGTTTGCAGCTTTGTGGCATATTGCTGATAACCCAAGATAAAGATGTAAGTGATCTTAGACAAGTCTCTGCTCCGTGTGTGTGTGTGTGATGCCAAGGGGTTAGACAACATTTTTTTCTATCACAATGAACGTTTTGTAATTGCTGCTGAGTCAGAAGTACAATTGGTAGTTTCACTGAGAGTGGAAACAATTGCTTAAAGCAGTTTATATGGAAGTGCTTTCGGGCAGAGACCCTGGTCCATCAGGAGTGTAAAGGCATAATGTCTGGTAGATGTTCTGCTACTTTTATTATGCAAGCTATTAATATTTTAACATGCAAATAATGTTAGTGTTGTATTCTGATAAATTCAAACTCATTTCTTAGGTTGAAGCCCAACGTGGTTTCTGTCCAGAACGTCCCCCACGTGAAGATGTGAAGTCAAACGGGTATTTGTCTTAAAATAGCTAATGGTATGATGATATTAGATGAGTTGTGGAGTCTCCTTCTCTGGAGACATTCAAAGCCCGCCTGGATGCGTTCCTGTGTGATCTGATCTAGGTGTTCCTGCTCCGGCAGGGGGATTGGACTGGATGATCTTTCAAGGTCCCTTCCAATCTCTAACATTCTGTGATTCTGTGAGTTAATATGTAAGACTTTGTTTTGTTTTGTTTCAGGACATCAGGCATGAAGCCAGTGATTTTCCATGTAAAGTGGCCAAACATCCCAGAAACAAAAATAGAAATAGGTACAGAGATGTCAGCCCCTGTAAGTACACTTTCTTTTCCATTGTTTGAAACAGACTGTTGACCTCTAATGACGACTTCTAACAGCTAAATGTTCTTTGTAAGAACAAGATTTCTGTTAGATGGATATGCATTCAAGACAATTCCTTTTGTTAATGTACTTATTTATGAAGTAGATGTCACAGGATGCCATTGTATCCATAGGATTATACTAGAGCAGCATACAGTAGATTCTATATTTGTTGGCAGAAATCTGAAGAAAGGAACTTGCTTTGCCCTTGAATTCTTATGCTAGAGAAGAATGGTGGCTGACGTAGCATTAATAAAATTGGAAGTATCGTTTCTATTGCGATATACTTCCTAGAGCATCCTTCTAGTCAATCTAGCATGACTGCCCCTATTGGGAAAGGGGAAAGAGGCCTGCATAGGACTGCGAGAAATAAATCTAAGCTGGTAAGCTAATTGGAACAGGGAAAAGGGGATGTTTGCAAAAGTGGTAATACTAGTGTGAGACCTGTGTTTCCAAAATGATTATCATTACATACTCTGGTGAATTCTGCTGGGAAGGGCGTCTTTGAGCACATGTCCTCTGTGCAAGGCCCAGCTCAGTTTGGTGTTGCAGCCTGCCTTTCCTCCTGCAACCCCCTGTACAAAGACAGTAACGTTCAGACTTGCCTGTGCCTGGCATGCTTACTTCTGGGGTGCACAGAGAAGTACAGGACTCTAGTCAAACGGTTGGATGTATTGCACACTAAAGAAAGCCCACAGGTAGTTTGCTAAACTGCCTTCGCTGCACTAAATGACAGTGTCTGTTCTGGCACTTCTTTCCCTCTTCGAGGGTGCAGTACTGCTGCCTGTTTTAAGTGCAAAGTTTCTGCAGGCTCTGTCACTGAGAAAATGTCTGTCTTCTATTCAAATACAAGAATATAATTGTATATTGAAAAACTTTTATACTTAGTGGTTGAAAGTTGCTGAAGGCTTTGGGGCGATCGACTAGGAACAACAATGTTGCACATAGTTTGCTTTACTAAGTTCTAATACTTGGGGTTGTGAGTAACAAATGGTTCCCTTTTGCCTTCAGATAATACTGCTTTCAATCTGTTGTGCTTTTTTGCAAAATGTGGGAACTCTTGTATGTGTTCTTTTTTGTTGGTGGTTTGTTTTTTGTTTTTAATCCTAAATGGAGCAAGCTGAGACTAACAAGAGAGCAGTGAAATTGCATTTGCTGTAATTCTTGAATTTTGATCATTCTTCCTGTACATTAAGGCATGGTTAGATTGGGAACAGTAGCTAAATATCTATAAGGAGAATGAGAAGTCTCTGTTCTGTTTGTCCAATATATGTTTAGGCCAGCCTTTAACAGCCTTGAACAAGCTGGGTTTGAATGTTTAAGCTGCAAGAGATAAGCAGTTGTGTAATTAGATTTATTTAAGAACAGTGACTTGATAACTGTACAAATAGGTCAGTGTGATCTGGTTTGCAAATTGCTGTTGTGGTTACTCCAGATGCAAATATTTCCATTCTCGCAATGTGTTCTTAGAAGATGGAGTGCAACTTATGTTCACTGCTCTGCTGTAGTGCTGTTCTTGTAGTACCTGGATTGTATTTCCAGAGTTACAAGCAGCAGCAAACGCTTCTGTGCTACCTTTTAACTCTTCAGGGCGACTCAGCTTTTTTGATCCTAACATCTGATGAGGTTGTGCATGGATTGTGCTGTGTTGCATATACATTAACCAGTGTTTTCTAATTATGCTGCAGTTGATCACAGTCGAATTAAGCTAAACCAAGGTGACAATGACTATATCAATGCTAGTTTGATAAAAATGGAAGAGGCCCAAAGGAGCTACATCCTTACCCAGGTAATTGCTGGCAGTGGATAATAAAAATCATATGGTGATTGGAGTTGTTTTTCATAGGTTTTCTTTAGCCTGTTATGTTTGTTTTCTTTAATTGTAAAGCTGGTTAAGTGTGTATAAACATATGTGTGTATATATAAACATATCCATAGAACAATTCTATAGAAATGCTACATATTTTTTCCTGCTTCTTGTCAGCATTGACTGACTTTTTGTATTTTGCCCACTTTGTACATCTGACTTTATACCCTTCTAGTTTAGAAGCTGATTTATTTCAGAAATCTGCTTGTTGGCTTACAACAAGCAACATTTAGATGTGGTTTAAATGAATCATACTTCTCCTACACAGGTGGCCAGTGAAAAGGCTTGAGACAGTTTTAAGTTGCCTGATAAATTTTCTGAACAGAGGTGAACCTCAGTTAATGAGAGGGCTTCACATTTACAGAACTGTATGTATGAACTCCAAGATGTTCATAACTTTTTGAAATTATATACTTCAAGTATAAGAGATATTTATGTGTTGCGTTGAGTGGGGCAGACATTAACTAAAACATATTAGGGGAATTTCTTACAGCTGACTTTCTTTTTCAAATAAGTAGTGTGCCCCACCACATATTTCTTATTTTAAATGTCCTTCTTAAAGTCGTGTTACTGTAGTATTTACAAATAATGTACCTCCAAATAGCACAGCTTGCAAAAGGTCTAAGTTGGGCAGTGCTGATGCTTCTACCTTTAATATGAGAGAGGAAAGCTAAGAATACAGACTGGAGTGATGGGCATATGGGGGGCAGGAGGGAAGTGGCTGTATTTCACTGAATCTGTGAAATCCACACCTATCTATATAACAAATTTAAAAACACCCAGATACCCTGTTGTCTTATTCAGAGAGCTAGCAACTGTGCCAGAATTTGTGTTTGTTCTAAATGTTTGGTTCCCTGGAGACTGTCCTGGTCTCTGATCTTGACTTTTTTTTTTTACACCTTCCTCCCACACTTTAAGGAAATCTCCTTATGTTAGTAGATAGTAGTCTTTAGAAGGAGTTATTTTGTTCAGTCCCAAAGCAGATCCATGAAGATTCTGGAAAACCATATAGTTTGTTACTGACCAGGTATTGTTTCAGTCTTTTGAATGTTTGTCTATTCAGTCTAGTAATTTTCAAGTATCATGAATAACAAAGATGCGTTACAGCATAGTTCAACATAGGCGTTAATTCTGCTTTTGGTTAGTCAGTGAGGTTTTATTTCTTCATTATATGTGTACCTTTCCTAAGAAAATTCTCTTAGCATTTTTCACTCACAGTTCTCTTCTCCCAAATGAGACTACTTCTCCCTTCCTGTTATGTATGGGGGCAAAAGATTATCCATGCTTTCATGTGTAAATTCATAGTGGCACTTAAAGCGGTATCACTGCAATTTTTTACTATTTGAAATGAGAAGTAGCTTGTTACTTGTTGAAATTTATTGCCTAGTGCAGTAACTTTTACTGGGGAACGTTGCACTGACATTAACAGAAAATAATGCTTATTTCTGGGGATTTTGTCTCTTCAGGGGCCTTTGCCAAATACTTGTGGTCACTTTTGGGAGATGGTTTGGGAACAGAAAAGCCGTGGTGTTGTCATGTTGAACAGAGTGATGGAAAAGGGATCCGTAAGTACTTACCCAGTCCTGGCTATGTGTTCAATGCATGTTTATGGTTTTTCTTTAAAACAAAACAAAACAAAAAAAAACAAAAACCTACCCAAAGAATGGGGAGGGAGGGGAGAGATGGTGACAGTCAGGAATTTTATTTAAGGAATCATGCTTATAATTGAATACCCAGTGAACCGATCTTAGTGCAGTCAGAAGATTATTCAGTTTGTAATTGTAGGTCTTAATTTCTTCTGACTTTGGTGGAAATAAGGCATGAACACAGTATGACTCTCCACATGGATGAACATTTGGTCTCTCCTACAAATCTAGGTATCTGAATGTGGTTCTTTTCAGTGTACACAGTTTACACGTCTCAGAGGTCATTTGCACTGAGCGTTCATTCACAAGCATTATGAAGTGGTTCTGAAGAAGCTACAGAGCCAAGTTTCCTTCATGCTGCAAGAGCTCTGATTATTAAATGTGTCATCTAGACATATTGTTTCTCCGCCAGTCATTGTTTTACAAAAGACATCAGAGGTATTTGGAGAATGGGGGTACAATTGAAAGTGCTTCTCCTGGTATCTGTCTTAAGCAGTAATCTTCCAGGTGATGTGAAGCCTGCTGTTAAGCCAGTGCTTTACTTGCCAGGACAAGTGCAGTGGGCTCAGTTCTGTCCAGACCTTTCAGGAAGTTTACGTTAGACAGGACAGGCAGAAGATAAACAGAAGGAATAGATGAGCAAACAATTGGGGTTATTTTCATTAATTTACCTTTGGATAGATGAAAAGCTTTGGTTCCTCGGGCACATGGAGTAGCTGTTATCTTGGGAAGGAAATGCCCCAGCCGTTCTGACGGCAGAGAAGACAGGAACCATGAGGCGTGGTTTTCATCCATGGGTCAGAGTTCTGCCTCTATGCCAGTTCCACAGCTGCCATCCTTAAAGTGGACTTGGCAGCTGTGCAAATTTGAGACAAAAGCAATTTTAAAGACTGATAGAAGCGCAATTTGCTGTTGAATGTTGCAGTGTAGTCAGTATAAAGGCACTCTGGAGGAGGAGTAGTGGGTATGTTGGGTATCCACCAGTGATCACTAGGTGGTACATGCTTTTGCATAATTAGGAAAGAACTCCCAATCATCAGGAAAATGCTTGTGCAATGAGCTGTGTTTTAATAAACTGCAGTCTTGATTTCTGAGTGTTTTGCTTTTTTTGTAGTGCAAGTGAAATTTAATCTACTATTAAATTTCTAACTAATTTTTCAATAGTTTCTTCCTTTCCAACCATTCCCGCCTGTTCTCTGCTCTGCCAGTAGTTTTGAAAATAATGAATTATTGTCATCCCTTAGGGCAGACTGCTTACACTTCTGAGCAAACAGCAGTGGGGGACCTACAGAGGAGCACAACAAAATATTGTTTGCAGACACATTTGGTGGAGAAATCAGACACAAAGCCAGTTGCTGTCTCTTTAACATTAATATAAAAAAAATAAGTGCAGAGAGTTATAGCTGCATTCTATACCCCGATAAACTAGAGGATGTATTTTGAGTAAAAACTAGAATTGGTCTGAGCAAAACTAGTGTTAGTCTTCCTATGAATAAAATACTGAACAGTTCTCTTATTTATAAAATGTTGTCAGAAATCATCTTAGTCTTGAGAATGCCATTCTTTTTATATCGTTTTTCCACTTCAACTTTAAAGCCACGTTATTTGCCATTTAATAAAAGAGACGTTAGCCGTGTCCAACAAGCCATTCGTACTGCGTGTTTAGGTGGGGGCAAATGGTGGTCGTCATCGCGTTGCAGCGGCGCGGTGCTTGGTGGCAGAAGTAGCAGGCCAGTTCTCCCAGTCACAATATCCTTAGATTTAAGTGTTAGAAACTTAGTTGCAGACTTTCCTATTGTTGTTTTTGATTAGTTTCTTTAGTTTCTTTTTTTTTTCCTGCACACTGCAAAATGTGCTACTTTTCTATTTGGTCGACTCATTTAGGGTCCTAGCATGTCGCAGTCTTTGCAGAACTAAGCTATCTGGGAAACTTTACTGAGAAAATTGAAATTCAGTCAGAAGTAGGTAATACGAATATTTGCTGAATGCAGGGGTTTTTGTTTGGCACTTTTAAACTGTGCCATGTAAAATCAAAATGATCTCACTGCTATTTTTATTTTTGTGGTGAGCGAGTGGAGTAACCCAAAATCTCATCTGATGTTACACTTGCAAATTAGCGATATTGTAATTCTCTGTGTGTAGCTTATTTGTGGAATTCATAATACTTTTTCACAGTATGTTCTGTTCTTGTTAACATCTATCTCTTCTTTTGAAATTTAAATATTTGACATGAGGACAATAAATAAAGTGCAGAGTAGACTAAAATTCAGATTTTGGCAGAGTGTTATGAGAGCTTTTACACTTAGAAAGTTATTAGATTTTTTTTGTTTGTTCAGACACAAACTAAAATAAATGCCTTTGGTGATTTTGATTAAGATTCTGTAGCTTCATAGATTCTGTGAAGATGTGGTTCTGCAACATAAAGGAAGACTGCTATTCTTCACACTAGAATTGGTCCTTCTTATAATAAAAGCAGATGAAGAAATTGTCTCATAAGAAAGTGTTGTATTTAAGGATGCTTATTCCTTGCCTTTCACACAAACAGAAATGATGCATTAATGTCTCCTGTTTGTTTTTAGATAAAGTGTGCACAGTACTGGCCACGGAAGGAGGAGAAAGAAATGGTTTTTGAAGATACAAACTTGAAACTAACATTGATATCTGAAGATATAAAATCATATTACACAGTACGACAGCTAGAATTGGAAAACCTTACAGTAAGTACAGAAACTAGTACCAATCAGATTCTTCAGTCTCTCTGAGGTGAGATTTGCCTCCTTGTCAACACGGTCTTGAAAAAGATGGTCACTAATTATAGCAGATTTTGTTCTGGAATTGGTGATTCTGCATGAGATTGTTCTTCAGCCTCCAGTTTGTGTGTTGTGGAAATGAAACTCTTAAATATTTATGAAACCTATCTGGGGAAGCTAGTCGTTTTCTTGTCTTGGCTGTACAGAGTGAGAAGGTTAGTTTGTCACTACCTTTCAGAGAACCCTTTTAAAGTCACTTAGGAGATGTTCTAGTGCTTTTGTACTGAAATAATTGCCCTTCCTGTCACTTAAGGTGCCTGTTTGCTGCTGTCTTCTTGTAGGGTTTATCTTTAGGTTTTGAAGTAAATCTTCAGGTTTTGCATTGATGGCCTTCATCAGAAAGCTGGAACTGTTTTAGCCCTGGTCCTGCAGTGAGCTGTATGGAGCTTGGTACAAGAATCAGGCCACTAGCTTTAACAGAAATAACTCTTTTTTTTTTGTTGTGTTGTTTTGTTTTGTTTCTTTTTCCTTTTTTTTCCTTTTTTTCTTTACTGCTTTTTTCTTTATTTTTAATTTTTTTCTTTTTCTTCTTTTTTTCTTATTTCTCATTTTTTTTCCTTTTGCACCATATGAGAATAAAACTATACATGCTGTTTCCCACCCTTCCTCTCCTCTTCAATACTGCTCTGTATTTGAGCAGTGAGAGCTAATCTAAAGCTCCTTGGGGAGACTGGCTAAGGAAGAACACCATCCACTTTCACTGAATGGAGGTCACTGAAAATAATGTCTGAGGTCCTTGATGGTACGGAGCTGGGTGTGTATGTCATGACATGCTAGCCTGAGTTCTCTTCTGTTCTGGTACTGCTCACTACTGTGAGACACAGTTACTCCTTTGCTCATCTGTTAGCATCTTGCCTGCTTTATCCTGCCAGGAGACGTGATTCAGCAGATATTAATTGCTAAATTATGCCTGAGTAGGAATTTAGTTGATGTAGTTTGTGGTGTGTATTAACTATGTAGACATGTTTGATGGTTGTAGCTCAGTATTGTAGGAGGATGTGAGCACCAGAGGTTTAGTAGTCTTGGAAGAACGTTTTCAGGTTGGGAGCAAACCTGTAAAGGAACAGCTGTGATAGTGTAAGAGTTTTGTCTGCAAAAAGTGTAGAGGGCTTCCATAACTTGAGGTACTCCATTTTGAGAAATTGTCAAATTATATTCTGTCATTAGCAATTGGAAGGCAGTAGTGCCAGCTGTCTCATGGTGATACAAGCATTTGAACTGTTCTGAAAAAGCTAAACCATGTTATAAATAAGTAAATTTACTTATCCAATTCTCTTTGCTCAAAATGGAGACCTTCACAGCAAGAGATAGTTATTTGTAATTAGTTTCTTAGCTGTGCAGCTATAAAAGCTCCCTCAGCCTGGTGGAACTTTCTCACTTGAATTTAAGTGAGCTGTTCTGAAGATGTAGTGGAAGCAGTGTAGTCTGAGTAGCATACAAAGCTGAGCAGTCACACGCCTCCGTTCCATATGAATCAGAGTTATATTTTCAAAGGAGGTAGCTGAAATTTTTCCAAAGGCTCAAATTTGAAATTGACCTAAAGGTAAAAATGTCTGATGTCTAAAGCTGTCTAGGCATATAAGTGACTATTTGCTAGGAAAATGGACATGGAATTGTGTTTGTTGATGAGAACATTGTTGTAGGCAACTGTGCTTTGAATACTTGTGACTTGTGTATCCAAGCTAAAAGATTTCCTAAATACCGTTTTTACAGACACAGGAAACTAGAGAGATTCTGCACTTTCATTATACTACGTGGCCTGACTTTGGCGTCCCAGAGTCACCTGCTTCATTCCTCAATTTCCTGTTCAAAGTGAGAGAGTCTGGCTCGCTTAACCCTGAGCATGGACCCATTGTGGTGCACTGCAGTGCAGGAATCGGGAGATCGGGAACTTTTTGTTTGGTTGATACATGTCTTCTACTGGTAAGAACTACTTATCCTAGATGATATGCTATTTCTGTAGAGTTATTTTGAGGAACGGTTTGTTGTAGGCTTACAAAGAGCTGTGGTATGCTCTGTGAAGCATTGTTGCATGCTGTTTCCCATTATCTTACTCATACTCCGGTTTGAGAGTGTATTCCAGGGCAGATCTCGTTCTTAACTGACCATTTTGAGTCTGGGGAAGAAAAGTCTCTAGTTTTCAGTGCGATTTGCAAAAATAGGCTTTGTCCTCATGGTTAAGAAAAAAAAAACACTAGATGTCTGCTAAGTAATAGTGTGAACTATCCTGAAACAATGCACAATAAATCTGAAGTGTTTCCTTTTACAGAGTCAACTTTGCCTGTAGGCAGGGGGAAATTATCCTGACTTTAAGATAAAACTGGAATTCCCTTTATTCTCTCACTGTGTGAGACCAACTAATATAAAGAAGTCAAGCCTAGGTTAATATTTTTTTTCCCTAATTATATTTTCAAAACAAGAAAGACAAAAAGGGGAAAATATACAACATTTGGGAGGCCCAGTGTGTTTTCCCCTCTGTCTTTTTAGAGACCCAGTAAACAGCTGCTAATACCAGGTTTTTATTAGTTTATTAATTCTGTAACATGGAGGGTAGTCTGAAGGCCTTACTACAAAATGAGTTCTTGTAGTGAATCTCATCAGAGCATAAAGCATGTTTCACATTTTTGTCTTCAGATGGACAAACGGAAAGATCCTTCTTCTGTGGATGTGAAGCAGGTTCTCCTAGAGATGAGGAAGTACAGAATGGGACTTATACAGACAGCAGATCAGCTCCGTTTCTCCTACTTAGCTGTTATCGAAGGGGCAAAATTCATTATGGGAGATGCTTCAGTGCAAGTGAGTACTATAGACTGCACAGCCTAATTCAATGAGCCGCAACTCTGTGTTAACTGTAGCAAATATATGGAATGAACAGAACAGAAAGAAACTTCACATTTCATGCTTGCTTCAGCTTCAATAAATTTTTATATTATGGGGTTCTTAAATACAATGCCTTATGATCTGTCACGACCTAAAATGTTATATATAAGAACCTTCAGAAAAGTACCTGTGATAAAGCAGGTGGCCTTGTGTACTTTTCTACACTGTAATTGTGGTGTAGACTGGCTGCATTGGCCTTGCTTTTCATTTCTGGCATCTTAGAAAAAAAATTTATTATATGAAGTTTAAGTATTATGATTAAATCCTACAAGTTGTTTTATGGTGAGCGGAACTCTGGCAACAGAGATTCTCTTTTGTGCTATGTACATTTTCCAGACGTAGATTAAAATTTATTGCGTTTATAGCTGTTGTCTTCTGTGTACTTGGATGTAGCTTAGGTTTGGAGTTGTCTCTTTTTTCTTTTCTTTTTTTCAATGCAAATGAGTAGCCATTCTAAGAATAAATGAAAATGTACAGTATAAAGACCTTACCATGTAAAAGTTAAAAGTTACAGTAGTTTACATAAAAGAACTAGAGAAAAGCTTGATGGGACTTTTCCTTCCTGAAGGAACAGTGGAAAGAGCTCTCCAACGAAGACCTGGACCCACCTCCTGAGCATACCCCACCACCTCCCAGGCCACCAAAGCGAACCTCAGAAATGCACAATGGAAGGATGCATGAACACACAGAATTCTTTCCTAAACACCAAGTAGTGGAGGAAGAGATTACATGTTCGGTCAGCACTGTGGAAGAGATGGTTCCAGATGGCAGAGCTCGTTCATCTACACCACTGATCACAGACAGGTAATTTATTTAGTTTCCCACTTCTAATTGTCCCAAGAAGATTGTCAGCATTAGTCACGTAGCTGAAAACCAGACTGACTAGCTTTAGCCACACTTAGAAATGTGATATCAATTGCAAGCAAAGCTACTTTTGATGAAAGGATTAGAGGGGGCTCATGGACAGAGAACTTTTCTACCTGTCATTGTGTCCTAAACTGTGAGGACTGATAACTGTGCAGAAATGCTGTGTGCATGCAGTAGTGGAACGGTGGAGAAGCCAAGGTTCCTGACTGCGTAACCACTAGATGTCACTGTCACTCCTGATTTGTCGGAGTGGCAAGGAATGGGTTGAAATCCCCATGCCTTGGTGTTGCTGACATCCTGCATCTTAACTAGATTTATACAGAACAAAAAAAAAAAAAATCAAAAAGAAAAAAAAAAAAGATAAAAAACCCTGCACCCACCAGGGATAATCAAGGGAAAGTTTAATGTTCCCCCACTAGATGGTCTTCTAACAAGACATCTTCAGCTTCCCATGGGAATACTGGAATAAAATACCAAGTTTTAGTATTGTCCACAGAACTCTAGAGCCTTTTCAACAGATGCAGCTGCTGGCCTTGATGTATTTAATTTGGCTGAACCAGTGGGGGAGTGTGTGACTCTGGGAACTGGAGATTAACGAGATGTGTTTCCACTAGTCTTTCTTCAAAATAAACCTCCTCTTAATTTCACATAGCAGAGAGGCTGAGATTCTAGAAGTGAAATACTCGAGTTCCAAACATCTTTACTAAAAAGAAAGGAAATCTTGGAAATAGGAATGGACACAAATGGAAGCTAAGCTACAAAAGGAGGAAATGTTGCAATGGTGGCACCCCCCTCTGTCTTCCCTCTGTGACAATATAGTTCTGTTACCAGAATGTTTGCCTGGCTTGTGAGATGCCAGACAATGCTTTCCACACCTAATGAAGAGTATGGATTTAAAGCTGGTGCCTTGTATCTTCTCATTAGCTCTATAAATCTGAATTTCTCAGTGAATAAGTGATTTCCTGGAAATACTTTACACAGTGTAGTTTCAGTGAACATAAGACATGCCCGGCTCTGAAGAGCTGAGAGACTCAATCAGTGTCATTTATTATAGTGCCTTGTCTGGGGCTGACGTTGAGTCATCCTCTGGAGCTGCCTGTGTTCATTGATTGCAGAGGCTGACCAGACATCTGCCTTTCACCTTCCTGAAGTTAAACCCTACCTTATACGCCATTTCAGGCATACTAGGAAAGGCCAGGATTTGCATCCTGACCTCCCTCATACCATACTGGTATTGTTGGTGCAGGATCGGGCCCCCTTGTGATCATCACTCTTGTCCCTGGTTCTGGGACAGTGAGTCTAGAAGGGGGAGAGTGAAACCTGCCAGGCGGGAGGGGGAAGGAGCAGAGAGAGAGGAGCAGTCTGGGGTGAAAGGATGTGGGACAGTGTGAGGCTGGAGGAAACGCAGTGGTGGGAAATAGACGTAGTGCTGGCAGAGGTAAGGGAAGAAGCAGAAGTCTTAAGCACATTTATTTTCCTGCCCAAATATTCTAGTGTCTGGGATGGAAGATTCCCAAGTTCTTCTATACTTAAACTGTCAGCAGATGTTTAGGAAATCCCCCTGCACAGCATCTCCCCGCAGGTTACCACCCTGCTGGTTCTCACCGCACAATGATGCTCTGCTTTCTAAGTGCAGCTGGAAGAAGTTGTACAGCAGATGTAAAAGTTCCTGCTTCAGTTAAGAAGCATCTTCAGGTGTCAGTATACTGCCAACAGGATGGAGGTCTAGTATCTAGAAACAAAACCATGTTTAGAGAGTATTAAAGGTGCAGAGATCTTCAGTTCCATCATTAAAAGCTCTTGCAAAGCATTTAGCTACTCTTTCGAAGTTACGGCTGCATGAGCAACCACAGTTCTGTTAATTTCTGACTTTTCAGGCAGGTGCTCGATTCTAGAACCTGAATGTTCTCCTGACCCGGATCTATGTTTGCTGTGTGATAGTTCACTGCTTGGCTCGGGGCAGGATTGCGATAAACGATGGGAGTAGGTGGTGTTTAAAACTAAGTCAGCTTGCTCTTCAAAGGGCACAAAATACTCCAATGCATGGCTTTTGATGACAGGAGCTATTCTAACACATCATTCAATAGCCAGAACAGTGATCGTTAGTGATAGGCTTTGGTTTGTCATCTGCTGCAGCTCCTGGTAGCAGATGTCCAGCTTTGTGGTGTTGGGTGGGTGAGGCCCTGCTTCTGTAGAGTGCGTGTGGCCTCTCTCTCAACAGACAATCCAGTACTGAATGTTTATCTCTTTGGCCTTAAGCACTAGTCAAGACACTGAAATTCGGAGGAGAACTGTTGGTGAAAACCTGCGTCTCTCGCCCCACAAAGAAGAGTCAGTGAAGTCAGAAAGCTCAGAAGAGGATGATGAGAACATGATGACAACCTGGAAGCCATTTCTAGTGAATATATGCATGTTCACCTTCCTCACGGCAGGAGCTTATCTCTGTTACAGGGTGTGTTTTCATTGATGGACATGCCGGCAAGATCGACCCTGCAGAAAACGCCAACGATTTGATCGGTTTGTAATAAGCTTCTCTGAAATAAAGCTAATTGAGGCATGTGAGCCTCCTCTCAGTGGAGGCAGAACTTTGGTTAGGGCTTAAAGAGAGAATTGATGCACTAGGGTTTTATCTAGCCCTGTGGTCCCAAGAACATAATATTCTAATCTCAGGGCCTTAAAATATTCAGGAGTAAGCAGAGAAAATGCCAAATAGTCTGTTTTCCTTTTTTTTTTTCTTTTTTTTTTTTTTAAACTAAATAATAGAATTACAACACATTGTTGTTTTTAGCCTTTTTTAAAAAGCCAGTTCTTTTTCTTTTGTGTTTCAGAAAGACTAGGCACAAGTGAAACTTGCTTGTACTCTCCAAGTGTTGTAACCAAATACATGACCTGCATTGATAAGTTCCCAAAAAAAGAAAAAGAAACCCACATACCTGAAGAATGTAAACTTTGTGGAAGGGAGGGTGTTGGGGGAAGGGTGTTTGTGGTTGGGTTTTTGTTTTGTTTTGTTTTTAACTTGCTTCATCATTAAAGACTGAGTTGTGGGCAGTGCCTGTGGTATTGATATATTTAATCTTGGCATAACTGTTCTTAAAGAGCTTATTGTTTTACATGTGTTTATAGAAACAGGCTTCTGCATTTGCTCAGGGTATCCCAACATGTCAAGATTTTTTTTTTTTTGCTTTTTTTTTTTTAATAAGTGTATCTCCTCATTGACTTTTGTTGCACTCTACTTGCACATATGCCTATTTACATTGCACCATCCTTTGTAAAGCTGTTTTTACTTTTATATTCTGGGTTAGGAGAGGTTATGGGGAGGGAGAGAAGCAGGAAGGGAAATTCAACCAAAACATATCCACCAGCATTTTGCAGATGTGCAGCTGGCATTCAGAAGGACCAGTTCTTAAACCTCATCATTTGGAATGTAAAATGCAGTTTCACTCTCCGTCTGCTCCGTAAGGAGTAGCGTGCTTCCTGCAAGGGCCGGGGAGGTGACGGACTCAGAGGCATTGCAGGCAGTGACCGGGAAAGCGTTTCAGTAAATCCAGAGCAATTAATGCTGTGGCAGCTTCCTTAAGATGTAAAAAGTTCAACAGAAGAGATGATGGTCTGTGAATCTATCAGTTGGCTTATGATGCAAGCGTTTGTGTGTTCTGCTTTGTTTAAAGCAAAGATTCAAATACTGGCTAGAGTTTGGCTTGAAGATACGCTCTTCAGTACTTACTGGACACGGTGGTGTAGGAGGGTGAGTCTTGCACCTCTGTAGACAGGGTTGTTGCTATCCAAAGTCAGCGAGGGAAGAGGGGTGGGTTTGTCCTGTGCCACGCTGTGTCTGCATTGTTTGCGCAGTCAGGGGGTCTGTCCTGTGGGCCCAGGACTTGAATAATGTAAAGTGCTTGTAAATAAGGATTTGGGTGCATTGGTAGAACAGTGACTGGAAGTCGGCATTGCACTCATCTGAGTCAATGCTGGTCCTCTTGTTTGTACCAAATTATAAATAGTTTAATCAACGATAGCAAAGATTTCTTTGCTCGTGTCATGGGGCAGAGGGTAGGAGTAAACTCGCTGCTGAGAGTTGTAGTGATTGAAACTAAACCATGACAGCTGATTTGCAACGCCGTTACTAATCTGTTCTTTTTATTTTTAAAGGCTTTCTAGATCTATAGCACTTAACCACCATTCTCAGTGCAGACATCGCTGTGGAGTATCTTATGTAAGTCTCTCTCCACTCCATACTTATTTTTGCAAAGCTGTCGTAGGTGTAGCTCTTTTCCTTCAGAGAATAAGTTGGTGAGTGGGGGAGGGCGGGTGGGAGTTATTTCTATTTTGTGTTTTGTTAAGCTTGCATCAAGGGCTTTTCAAAAGTACAATAATAAATCCTCAGGTAGTACTGGGAATCAATACTTTACCTGTGAGACTGTTGGTCAGACCAGTACTTGAAAGGAGGAATGTTGTAATCAGTCACTATTTAGTTATATTATTGGAAACATGAAAAATGAGTATAGACAAATGGTAATATATAATGGCTCATCTGTGTATTTAAGATACAGTATGTGATTGCTTTGTCCCCACTGTTCTCTCCATCATCTGGTAGAATATTGTTTGAAGGTACATTTGTACCCTGTTTGTATTAAAATGCATGTAAAGTCCTCTAGTGTCCTGATTAAATACCACGTGCTTGAAAGGTGAAAGAACTTATATTTCTGCTTACTGATGTGCCCAGATTATATTTGCATGAACTGATCATAAGTGGCTGTGGTTCAAAGGGTGTTGCTGAAAGTATCTCTGTCCAGCGATGGACTGATTTGGTGTTTATCAGATAATGTACTCGCCTAATCCTTGGCATGACTTCCTATTGAATTCTGCGTACTCAGTGTAACCCGGGTGTTAGCATGGTTCATTTCAGCTGAGTAACTATAGTACCGACATTCCAGAGAGTTCCGTAAGCCCTATTCACACCTCACCTCTGGTCACTTCAGGCAAGCAATAGCTCCACGGTTGCAGGGTCTGGCTTGCTGTGCTGCCCTCAGAGCTGCCCTGGAGGAGGGAGAGGAACGCCTCTATGGCAAGGTCTCTGGAGCATGCTTTGGGCTGCAGAAATTGAGGCTCCTGAAGTGGTGGCCCATTTAACAACCAACAAAACCCACCTCTTTGTTGTTCCCAACAGGGAATATTTTAAAATTTAGGCTGGACAGGAAAGCAAAGCATCCTTCCTTTGAATCCAGAGTAATTCACTTGCAAATTATTCTAACAAGAGGAAGTTTCTGCAGATGATAAAGTTTTGAATGTCCCCTTTGTGCCCATGTATTCTGCCATTTCTTTCATCTGTTCCAAATCCAGAACTTACAGTGGCCCGGCATAGACAGTGGGATATCCCACAAGCCCAGTGAGGTGTGTATAAGGCTTAGAATACTGAACTGTAAACATTTTTGTTTTGATGTCCTGTATATGTATGTAGTAGTTTGGGTGTGTATATACAGTAGCGTTTCAAAGTGGGTGTATTGGTTAACCTATTCTTGGAAAATGGACAAATATCCATGTTAAACTTGTTAGAAAGTTAGTGAGCTGCTCTGCTATATGCCTTAAGCAAATATTTACTCATCAGGTCTTTCTTTTTTACAGATTGCCATAGAATAAACTTTTTTAAAAAAATAAAAAACCAAAAAAGCTAAATGTTTTGGTATAATACATTTTCAGGTATCTTGTCTTTTGTGTAAGCCGCTGCAAAGACCTCACAGGTTATAGTAAAATTGTACAGTTTTTCAATTTCCCATACAAGTTTTCAGTTCTCATTTCAGTTGTAACAATAAAATTCCTTTTTTAAAGAATGTACATCAGAGTCTAATTTCTTCCTGTCTTCTCAGAGCTGGAGCCCCAGGCTCCTGTTTTGAATCACTTGCAGATCTGGGCTAGTGTGAGATTTGGTGAGTTTTTTGTAGAGGAAAGTGATTTAAATGTTACTGTAAGAACTTACCTGTAGGTCAGAGCTCCAGTAAAAAGAGAGTAAGTGAAATAAGCGTCATCCAGTGTGTCACCCTGACACATACATCATCTCCCTTCTCTACTATTTCACTTGAACCAGTTAAATATTAACTATCTTGGCCCAGGAATCAGTGTAATATACAAAGTGCAGTTAACTCTCCATCATCCGTGGTTTCTGCAAGAGCGTCAGTCTTGCCTTAACCTGACGCTGCCCGTGGCAGGGATACAGCAGCTTTTCCAGGGTGGTTGGATTGAAGTATTCACCTTTTTGTTTACATTGTAAAGGAAAGCTACAAGTGGAAGAAAGGTGCTTGAAGAGCAAGTTTTCAGTAGTTTCATGAAGTGGTATTAAACCAGCTGTGGTGGGTTTTCACGCACTACCCCGAGCAACTGCCAGCACCTCACTGTTAGGGGTGAAAGCCCAGCTGAGGTTCAGGCTGCCCCTGTCTTTT
>NW_010105574.1:0-53152 GCF_000699245.1 Pterocles gutturalis | reverse complement strand
CCCTTGCGCTTTCCCTTTCCCCCTTCTAGGAAAGGGGAAGCGAGGGAAGAGTGCCCTGGGGAAGCAGAGAATCTACTAAAGTCAAACTTCTTTCCCCTGCTTTTAAATCCACGAGTTAAAAGCAGAAGTACAGCACAGAAAAGCAGCCCCTGAAGTTTTACTTTGCCACAGAACAGCCCAACCTAAAGAGGGTGGTCCTGCTACTCAGAGCTCATCAGGAAAGACCTCAGCTGTATACGCAAGCTGCACTGTCCCACACTAAATACCAACAGCAGGACAGTAACTCAGCCCATTGCAACAATACAAGCGTGAACTCTCCCAGACGGAGTACAGCAGTGGGTGCATGGCACACAGCAGATGGAGCTAAGGTGTGTGTCAAGTAAGTACCTAAATTCCCTTTGGGGGTTATTGCCTTGCGCCTATCCCCACCGCTACAGGCCCACCCGAATAAAGCACTTGCAGGAACTTGTCTCAAATGTTTTATTAGAATTTTAGAAAACAGTATGAAATCCAACAAATAAATACTGAATAGAAAAGTAGTATTTATATATAAAAATATATACACACAAGCCAAACCCTTTCAAGTATTTCACCTGAAGCGGGGGTTATTGCCTTGCGCCTATCCCCACCGCTACAGGCCCACCCGAATAAAGCACTTGCAGGAACTTGTCTCAAATGTTTTATTAGAATTTTAGAAAACAGTATGAAATCCAACAAATAAATACTGAATAGAAAAGTAGTATTTATATATAAAAATATATACACACAAGCCAAACCCTTTCAAGTATTTCACCTGAAGCCAGGCTTCTCTTTATGGCTGCCCTCCTCTAAGTAAGTGTTGAGTAAGGAGCCTGACACTGGGTGTATGACTAGGAGAAGTCTTGTTCTATGACTAAATGAATAAATTTAAAAAACAAAAACAACACAAAAACCAGAACAACTTATACAGAGCTGTCCATATGTCAGTCAGACCTGCACATGGCAAACACAATCCATACCTTGCGGTTGTAAACTGCTGAGGATATACACTCAGCACGTCAGTCCTTGCTTGAACCTGCCCAAGTTGCAACAACAATGAAGAAATTGGCTTCTGAAGTAACAAGCTTTCCTTCTGCAACCAAATTGTACAAGAAAAGGAAACCACCAAGCAATGCCACTAGATTTTTTCTAATGTATGTAGCAGTTGATGTAAACAATCTGTTGGCTGGTAGTTTCTAGATGGACTGTTGGAGAGCAGTCATTTCTGTTCTTCAAGAAATGCCAAATTAATAAAATACTTTCTGGGAGAATAGATCATATTTGACTGACAGCTTGAGCAGGGACAGATAATGCCAGGGAGATGGGATATTAACCCAAGTGACAGCCTGGTTCCATATTCTAACAGACCCTCATTTTTATTTGTCCAGCACTTGATATTTCATCAGGTGCTAAGAGACAGTGAGAAAATGCGTATTCCAGCCTACTTGGTGCAGACTGCAAACTCTCCCCGCTTCGGCAACAAGCCTGTCCTCTGTCGGTGTGCAGCATGTGTACAGCAGGGCGTGAGTAAACCAGACACTGAGCCCCAACAACATCCTCAGGTACCCAGACGTGGCTGTGAGGACAATCTGATTCAGCTCCTCATACTCCACTACTAAAATACTGTGATTTCTATTTCAGCCTCCTGTTGTACAGTTTCTCTTAATTCACAGCAAATCCTGTCCATTTTCTCAAAGGCTTGCCGTCCCTTCTCACCTGTGGAGAAAGAGAAAATACATCCCATGCTGAGGAAGAGAAAGCAGTTAGAAACACCCTGAGAAATGTGATCCTCTAGAAATACTTCTGTTGTGGCCTTGTTTGGAACTGACCAGAACTCTCAGTAGTGACAAACACATCTCCAAGGGAAGAGTTTTCCAAAAACTGTTAGAAGCCACCATGGAAAAGTCAGGCCTTCTGTAAACATTTCCACATGAGTAACGATTTGGAGCATCACCGTTGGACATCTTGTTTTGTAATACATGTGAATGGGAGTGTTTCTGGGAAGCAAGTCTGGAGTTCCCCAGAGCTGAGCATGAATCAAAGTAGTTTTAGGAAGAACAAAACAGGGGAATTACTGTCTCCTACGTAAACTGCCTCTCGAGCAGCTGCATTTCAGATGTTCAGCCCAGACACTTCTCTTTGCCCTCAGCAAAAGTACAAATACGCGACAGCAGCAAGTTGGGAACGCTGACATTTTCATTAGCAGCTCGACTCCACTGTCGATGTACTGAATTCAGGTGAAGTAACAGGTAATGAACCAGGATAAAGCTGGTTTGTTTGTACTCTCTACCCTGCCAGTATTCAGAGTGGAACCATTTGAAGAACAGGAACATGAAAATTAGAAGTAACGGGTCAGTTTGCAGGTGGCTAGAAAAGCTTACCAGACCCGAAGAGTCTGTTGTTCTGAGATATATAAAAGATCTTTAAATCAGCTTGCTCAGCTCAGAGCTAGAAGAGGCTTTATTGTCATCTGCCAGGTTCAAATGTCCTTTTGCAAAATCTAGGAGGAGAAAATTGCTGAATTGCTGAGGCCAGGACTGCTGTTAAGGAGCACTCCAGCAGCACCGTCAGCACTGTCAGTACTTATCTGCCACCTTTGTAAAAAGTTTAGTGGTTCTTAAAGCACTTTATCCTACAGTAATTGCCTTGGTCTGGTTCTGCAGACTTTAATGGGAGCTTTCCATTATTATATGTGATACAAAGTTTATCTTAATGATGTGGAATAGCTGTTGGGAAAAATATTTCCATTGTCCTTGATGTGCTCAGGCTGAACTTCAGGCCTGTTCCGAGTCTGCACTATTTCACATTATTTGACAATCTGTATTTTAAAGTCGTATGAAAGACTCACCAAAGGAAAGTGTTGTTTCCCTGGCTGCATTCCTAACCTCCTCTGTCTCCGACTGGCACAGGTGGGCAACCTGCTCAATACTCTCAACACCCTGTTTGAGAAAAGAAAAATTTGCAACAATAGCTTTTCAGCAAGCGTTCTGATGAACATTTTTTGCAAGGCAGGCACAGACACATTCACTCCCATCTCTTCCTGCATCTGAATTCTATTGTGGCCTTTATCTTCTCCCCAACATACCAGCTTGCAGTTAATTTTTCTGAGCATGATCAAACCTCTGCTGCTTTCTCTCCTCTTTCAGGGCATGAAAAAGTACAAAAGTTCCAGGGTACAGGTCACTGCTGCAGTACCGCTGCATCAGCATAAACCGGTCAGGACCTTCACCGAAAGAGTTAATGCAGGTGGTGCATGGGCAGCAGAAGCTTTGAAAATCGACTGTGAGGCTCTGATGTGTTGGGCCCCTCTGCGAGTACCCTTTGTAGAAAGGACTCACAATAACCCTGTGTGTGCAAACTAACTTACTACAGACTTGTGGCTGTTGGAAAGCTTTAAATCTGTTCTGGCAGTTTCTTATAACAGCACTGCAAATACTATTTTTATTTTCTGTCTATAATCAGCTATTGTTAAAAAAGATAAACTGATTTAAGTTTTTCTAGTTAAAGCTTTAGAACGGACCCCATATATAGCTGACTGTCATTGGATGTCACCGGATGTCCCCCAGTCAGACAGTGGCTGTTGTCCCTCACCACTGAGAATCCTGTACGGGTTACAACACATCCTTTCTGCCATTGTACTGTGCCTGTCACAGCAAACCCAGACACTCCAGGATGCCTGCAGCTCCCTCTGCCTGCTGCCTTTTGAACAATGGCATTAATAGTCTGGAACCCCAGCAGCCAAAGAATTTATTAACTCCACATAGAAGGAAGCTGTAAAACTAACCCTACCAGCTGAAAAAAAAAAAAAAAGCTCGATACACTTTTGCATGTAGCAGTTTTGGCCCAACACGCACAGCAAAAGTAGAGCTGTAAATACTTACTCTGAGGTTTTTAAGAGCCAAACATGCAGCTTGCTGAAGTCTTACATCACTGTCAGCTATAACATCAGTGTAAAAAAAGAGAGCCTGAATGAAAAAAAAAGAAAAAACTCAACATTATGAACTCAAGCGTAATCAAGCACTCGGAGTGACACCAGCCCTGTTTTACCTGTCTGAAATTGAATAAAGGAAAGAGACAAGTCACTGGAGCACTGATGTCGTTTGGGTTCTGGTTAACAGGTCAGTGAAGTGCGGTGAGGACAATAGTGCTATTCTAAGATAGAACAAGTTCCATGTATTTCAGCATCGATTTAGAACTGCAGGCTTTACCTTGTCCCTGAAGTTCTTGTTTGCTGCTGCACGGGAGAGGCAGGATGTGGCAGCTTTGCTGACGCGGTAGTTGTCGTCTAGCTGTAAAATCCCAAGTAGCCGCAAAGTCTGTGGTAGAGGTTGGAGTTTGTTCAGTCGCTTTCCTTTCAATTTTTTAAGAGTCTTCAGCCGTCCGGGGCACTGCAGCTCCTCAATGAGCATTACTGCAAGTGAAAGGGTTCAGCTTGGCTAACTGACAGATGAAAACTTTATCAAGAGAAGACAAACTCCTCTCGAATTCAGTCTCCTTTAGCCACAAGGAGTTTTTCACACGGCTAGTAAGCCAGTCAAGCATGGGAGGAAGCAAATCAGGACAACTGCCACTTTGACCGTCCTGTCTTCCTTCCCTCTCACTGTTTCATTTCCTCCTATGCCAAGACTGTCTGACAAATGGAGCAGAGATTATTATCTCACAATACGAGTTCACAGGATGCAGTGAAGCCCTGCTCCTTTTAGGATCGAGTACAACATACAGTGCAAAAGAATTCCGGCACCTTTGGACATTAGGACAAGCAGTCTGGTCCTACAATAAGGAAAACACGATCGAGCAAAATACTTCTAAACATCCCTGAAAGATCTTGCTGTACTGGTCAAAGAGAAAACCCTCTGTCTTTTAAAAAATAAGAAATCGGGCACTGGATTTGCAGTTTCAATTTGAAGAATATTCCAGGTCTTTTTCACTGACTAGCAATGCACAAGATGAGTCATCCTCATCAAAATAAGACTAAAGATGCAGCCAATGTCAGGACTATTTTTAAAATATTTTTTTTCTAATACAGACTAAGTTTTAAAGTATTTTCACATGTTGGAGTAGGATTCAGCGAGGCACTGGCTACCTCGTGCTAGAAAATGCCCGTTAGTAACCTCTGAAATTTTATTGCTGTTATCTGTGTCTGATTACAGCTGCAATAGTCACACAAAGCTCCAGACATTTACTCGGTCCTTGAATCCAGCTGTAGCTTGCTGCCAGCTTTGTTTCTGCTTTAACTTTAGAATGCCACAGAACCCACTTTTTAGGGCACTTACAATAAGCCCATCCTTCACACCTCTGTTTTGTTTCTACCCAGCTGGATATGGCAGTCAAGCATGTCTTTCCTGTTCTAATTAAACTTGCATGGTCACAAGGGGAATTAACATGGCAACAAATTGGCAGCGCAACGGCTGGGCTGTTTTCTGCTCTGAAAGTCTCTCTCTGATAGTAACCTGGCGAGCAGCGGCCAGCTGCTGGGCTCATGGGCTCAAGCAAAGGAGCCAAGCACCACCATTACCTTCCTTAGCAAGTTTTCCAAAGTGTTTCTCCAGGCTGGTGATGTGGTGTTTCTCCAGGTAGCTGTAAAACTGGAATAAAGTAACCGGTCCTGCTGGGAGGTACTGGGAGGGGAGCAGCCCATCACAGGTGAGGATCTGCTCTAGCAATCTCTGCAACACTGGAAGTAACACAGAAAAGAACAAACGGGAAAATGAGGGTTTGGTAGATGTAAGCTGCTTAACACAAGAAAATAAGAGTTTTAGTTTATTTTTAAAATGCACAAGTACAATTTTTAGCTGTGCGGCAAAATGAAACCAGAGTGGCCTTGTGTTCAAGGACTGGTACCTGCTTCTAATTGACCCGGGTATTTTTCCTTCACTTTGAGCGTCAGTGTGTATTTTAGTGCGTGACGGAATCTTTCTGCTGAAGCAAGCAAGATGCTGCCAGGCTCTGCAAGATCACTCCAAATTTTCAGATAAAGCTTCTTCTTTTTATTCTTCTGAATAACTGAAAAAAAGTCACATTTTAGAACGTCAGTGAGCTCTACCGGATTTTGGATTTTACATGAGAAATCAGGCACCAGATGGCACATCTAGAGATGTGTCAGCACAACTTGCATTTGCATTATATAGATGGTTTTGTTCAAAGCTAGAGGTTTTCTGCCAGTATTTTAACATCTGCAAGCACTGATTTCACCAAGCCTGGGCTGAGCTCCTAAACTGTCATTATGAGACCTAAATGAGACGCCTAGCAACTCTCCTGCCTCTCATTATTCATTTTATCCCAGCATCTGAATCAAGTTGCAGAACTTTTGTGAATTTAACTGTTTCCACTTCTACCAGCGAGAGATGTGCCATTTCCAAGCGTTCTTGAGATCCTGTCTTACACACCTTCACAAGTGGGGAGCTCTGAACCGCAGTGCACAGGCTGAGGCAGGCTTGCTTTCATCAAACACTTCAGGAGAGCACTTGAAGCAAGACCCTGTGGTTTCTCACACCCTATCATTTCTCACTCTTACCTACAGAGATGTTGAACTTGTGTTCTGCATTTAAGACTCCTACCCTTTCCTCGTTGCATTGTGCCAAAGGCCCGTCGGAGCCTTGCTCCAAGGAACAGTTTATTCTCACATCCTTCAGGATAAAATCTGACAGCAAATCCTTCCAACTAAAATTTGCATGCTTGCTGCTATATTTACCAAGATGAAAACAAAAGCCTTCAAAGTCTCCCGTTGTGCCTTTATCACTTTGTCATATCCAACAGTCAAGGGAAGAATTTAGTAGTGGGAAAGGCCTGAAATGGGAAAAATTGCACACCAAAGTCTTCTTGCAAACGTGTACAGAATGTGGGCTGTTTGCTTACTAAGTAGAGGCACAGATATAAAAGAGGATTTTATTAGGGCTATTCTGCTGTTCTTTGGCTGCAAACTCTTATCTATATATCCCTATTTCCAAGACATACCAATTCCGCTACTATTTCTTTGAACCAAACTTCAAATCTTTTCCTTCCTTGCAGGGAAAAAAAATAAACCTTGAGCCCTGCTTTTTCTAAGAACTTCGCTAAGAGCTCTTCTAATTACATGATTGTTTGTAAGGAATTTGTCTAAAACCTAATGTGTCTGGGGAAGTTCAAGCAGAGTTACCTGTACCTCTCACATCTCTGGCATGCCTTGGAATAATGCAGTTACTCACTTTCTTCGACAGACATATCCAAGACATCCCCCAGGACTCGTGTCTGCTCCGATACTTCTTCCAGAATGCTCTCCTGGACAACATGGGCTACATTTGGTGACCTCAGTTTCTGAAATGCAACAGGTTTATCTTAGTAGCTGGAACAAAGGCAGTATCAAGCTCGAGATGAATGAGGATTTGTTTCTTAGAATCAAACTTCTAAAAATCAGTGAGAAAACACCAGCTGCTCTCAGACGGCCTCTTTTCCCATCACAGCGTGGACAGGTCCTGTCTGAGTGGGAAGCTGCTCAGCAGAATAGGATGAGTAAATCACATTGAGCTGGAATAGGCTGTCCAGCATTTGGCATTCTTCTCTGCCCGGTCCATCGACAGCTGTGTGGCAGATCAATGCTAATAGTTACACTGGCCTCTGCTGCCCGTCCTCAGCAGAGGACGATAATGTGTTTGAGCACTATAATTGAAATTAATTGAGGAATGAGGTCTCAAAGGGAGATAAGAGCTCTCTCTTGCCCTACATGCCACCATTTTCTAAGTAGTAGCAGTTTTTTATTCATTAAAAAATTGATCACCTGTTAACTGATAAACAATTCAACCCAAACCTGTCCTACTGCATCAGCAGCCTGCTTTCAGCACACAGGTATTACCTAGAGCTTCAGCAAAACTCAGAGGCTGAAAAAAAAGCAGCAGAGTTTTGTATGACACGTTCTGTGCATACACATATATACACTGCATTTTTTTGACTCAATTTCTACTCTGAGTCTTTGTGCTTTTATAAGAGAACCAGCTACATATTCACTTTTGTCCATAATCAGAATCAACAGTCACAACCAGCACCCTGGAAACCCATAGGCTATTCCTTACCTGCAGAAGACCTTTGCACAGCTTCAGATGAGTTATCAAGAGTGTGTCCAAGTTGTCATCACCAGTAGTTACATCTCTTGTTTCTGTTCTCGTGTCACAGCTCAGGGACTGAAGCGTGTTGTCATTGTATGTGCTGTTGAGATGAGGGAAAGAGGAGTTAAAACATTACCTCATCACCAAATAAACATGAAGATGTGCAGTCTCAATACTGGCCTTCAAGCAAGTTACAAAAGTACAAACCAGAAGGCATTTAAGCAATAACAGCATTTTAAATCACATTTATAACACTTCTGAAAAACACAAGGACTTTATTTATAAAACTCATTCCAAAACAGTAATACCAGATCAGCAGATCCCACAGAATCCCATTTTGGAGAATCAATACTAGGAAAAGATGCTTCCAGATAACGTGAATTGAGTTGCTGGTTTATTTGCAGTGGGTGAACTGCAAAGGCAGCACATGGAACAGACAAACCTCTTGGTGCTCTCCCAACCCACTGATACTGGCAGTGTAGTAAGGTCAAGCTCGTAGCTCTGGAATATGAGTTTCAGTGCTACACAACTTGTAAAATGCAAAAACTGAGTTCAAAAGAAATAACAAGTAGAAGAGCTCTAAGTTATTCGCAGCTCTCTCCCTCGCTAGTGCAGAACTGTTCAGCATTGTCCTGATAAGCCCCTTTCCTGCACTCTCTTTCCAGCAGCCCTGCACGTGAGGCTTTCCATCACACCCTGCAGGTATTGTTCTGCAATGGGTTCCACAAGTTCAGTTTAAATTTCCTGACATTTCAGTCTGGTGGGTACTCTGAATTATGAAACTCAGAGTATTAAAAAAAAAAAAAAAAAAAATTGGTTCCTATCCTGGCTGTTGGTACCAGCAGCAGCTCTGCACAATTACGACTTTGCCAAGTGCAGTGTATTGCTAAGCGTGCCTGGGCTCAGCCCTCCTCACCCCTTTCCCTCGTCCCCTCTCAGGAAGAGCTGCAGGTACGTACCCGATACTGGCTGTTCTTACACTTCCAAATAATGAAAGCTCATCAGCGCTGCAGTCAGTGTTTAAAAAGTCAAAACTTTCCAGTACTGTCTCCACCATTAAGCTTTCCATAGATGAATGTTTGTGAGGAAGTGGCTTTAGCTGTTGATGGAATAGAGGAAAAATATTGATATTTGTAGTTATCAAGCCATTTTGCATGAGTTCTTTGCTGTTTTTCAAACCAGTATATATATATATATTGATATATTAACTTAAACATATTAATAACAAATCAATTTGCTTTTCTGATTTCATTCTTAACACATCAGGAAAGTTAGCTCTTGGTACATCACTCTGATCCCAAAATAATGTTGCTAATTAAATTCAAAATATGCTTCAGTAATTTAACCTGTCTGTATTCCTTATTGGCTTTCCATGCCTGCTAAGGCTGGTATGAGAGCTGATTTTCTCTGCATCTTCTGCCATTACTGCAATTTTCACTTATTCCCCGTTTCAGAGCTAGAAGCAGCAATCTTAGGGGTCTGCTGCATTCCAACACAGCATCCAAGAACTTCAATATTAATAGTGGGTTTCATGGAGCCACTAACTTTCTCCCCCTTGGAAAGGCTGCTTTGAGAGCACTTGATTTGTTTTTTTAAATTTTTTGTTTTGAAGTGGCTGCACTGGAATAGGAAGTCAGTGCAATTTTGTTGATGTAATTTATTATCCCAGACCTTAGATGAAGTCTTACAGTATCGTATCTCCCAAGTCTGCACACTGGCCCCAGGTACTACAATGCCACCAAATTTGCAATATAACCCACTGCTTGCAGAAAGCTCTTCTCCAGAACCTTTCCTCTAAAGAAATAAATGTTTTCAGCATGATATGACTCGTCAGACAGACTGAACTGCCTGCAAAATCCAGGTGATCCTCGAGAAACATTAGATTTGATGAACTGATGCAGTCATCTCAAGGTATGCTAAATCTGAAAAACATCAAAAAAAATTGGAAGCAAACCAAAATGCAGAGGCTCTGACACACAGTTCAGATTTCCTTAGCTCAGACTAGTTTGCACATTGACTGCGTGCAGCGTCTTAATTTATTTTTCCAGAATCCTGATCTGCGCACAGGGTTTGAAGGCTGTCTCTGGTAGATGCTGTGCAACAGCGTGCTCCTGTTCGCTCTCAAGGCTGCCTTTTCCAAGGACTGCCTGACCTCTGGTGGCCAAACTGACTTTTTGGGAACATGCCATCGATACATCATCAAGTCAAATCCACCCCAGGGTCATGGAACTTCTCCAGTCTTGGGAGTAACGGTGGAAGCTACACCATCTACCAAGAGTAACCCACTGCCTTACCTTTAATTTATCCCTCAGAGATGAAACCTGGTATTCCAATTTCTCCAGTTGGGGCTGCCCCACCTCATGTAATTTCAGCAGATTTAACACTTCTTCAAGAGTCTTATCAATTGACTTTGTAGGTCCATCTAGTTTTAGGTCATTTGCAGCATTCAAGCTTTTCTGACTGATGTCTTCTTGCTCTGTCAGATGGCGAATTCTGGTCTGGTTGAAAGAATCTCTACTACCTCTGTGACGATTCAGAAAACTAGATGGGTTATTTGGAAATCCATCCACACACGGAGTCTTCTTCAGGATATCTAGAGTTGTGTGATTTGGAAGAGGACGCTGTCGCTCTTTGAATAATCACTGATGGCAACGTCCTGTGGTCTAGAGCTGGAGTTGTATTTCTGGATTCTGTCCCCCTCTGATCCTCAGAGCTGAAGGAATCTGCCTCACTTGCCTCCGCATGAGGCTTACTCCTCCCATGTACGTCAAAATCACAGGCAGCCAAGTAGCTCAATATGCTGGGAGGCTGAGCTTCATCACTTACATCCCCTTGGTTCTGCCTCTGTTGCAAAACAGACTGCAGCAAACAGATGCATAAGTGAGCCCATACACAACTGAAAAGCATGAGATGCTTACTGCCTAAGACAGAGCTCTGTTTCCTGTTCTTGGAAACACACACCCAAACTGATCAAACCACCGGGCTCTTCTGCACCAGGGAGCCAGACCAGCATAGACTGGACAAAAGAAACTATTCAAACACAGTACTAAGAGCCTCCTGGAGGAACTAGGTGGAGCAGTAGTAACTGCGCTTTAGATCTTTCAGATGAAAGTCACCAAGACAGCTAAAATTTTTTTTCTGGAAAAAGAACCTGACAAGCAGCTTTCATGTCACACCAGCTCAGGACAGGATGTGAATGTTGTGGTTAGAAGATATGTTCATTTTTGAGAGTCCAACAAAAATAATAAACCTTTCTGAAGGAGACCATATATTCTGCTGCCTTCATGAGGCAATGCCAAACCTGATTAGACTTGATGTTAGGGGAACATATGTATGATGGCAGAATTAACAGGATCATACAAAACAACCATTAAAACAAAATCCTCTTGAATGAATGAGGAAGGGGACAGGGTTTTCTATTTCCCTCGGCTACACTCGGCAAAAAGTGGGGTTGAGGAGGAGAAAGGCTTGTTTCACGTAGTACCTCTAAGACGCCATTCTGCTCCACAGCTACCGAGACACATCAATTCCTAGTTTGATTCCCACTACAGACTATGAGAGCAGATGCCTGGACCCCTAGCATTCTGGCTGCCAAGAGGAATATTTGGCAGTTTTTTTTTTTCTTTTACAAAATCTAAAATGGAACTCAAAAGAATAGGAGCTAAAAGAAAAAAAATAACAAAGCCCCAAAATAAATTGCTATAGCCCTGGAGTGCAATGTTTTCACATTTCTGAGTGTGTTCTTCAATAGCCTTATCTAATAAAAAAATTGATTCCTAGGTCTTTGCATTGTATTTTGCTTTCCTCGGCATACTCACCAGGTAGTATTTCTCCCTGAAGCTGGGAGTATTTGGTGGGGTCCAATTGTATAACGAGCTCTTCCTACTACCCACAGAAAACTTGGCAGTGGCTCCAGGTGACAGAAACAGGTTCTCTGTGTCAAAGGGGCTGTGGCAGAAGACACAAAGGCCTAAGTGTCAGTAAGACCAGAAAGCACAGAAATGTTACGCAGCAGGAACAGCTGTTAGGATTTGAACTGTGACATTTAGTAAACAACACAGGGAATAAAAGGAAAGTGAGATGGCCTCTCTGACCAGTATCTTTGATTGCAGCAGCAGAGAAGGCTAAAAGGTTGTGTATTTTGCATGGAATTCTCAACAACCTTTAGAGAAAGACCTGTGCCACAATCTTTGGAAGAAGAGTCCAAGCAGCCCAAAGTCTGCAGTGCTCTGTCCCGCTGCAGTGTCCCACCACACCCCAGTGCTGGCTCGTACCGTGCAGGCTGCTTGCTGGTGGGACAGCCAGCGAGACACACACCACACCAGAGAGGAAGGAAATATAGCACATGGAATAAAGGAAAACTGTCATTAATTTCCCTCCTGCAGAGCACACACCACCTGGAAAAGACACTAAAAAAACGCTTCATTAACCTTCAAATATCAATAAACAACTCCTTGGGCTGGCAGAGGAAGCTTGTGCAGCGGTATATGGCAAGTTATGTGGTTCATACAGTCATGGATGAGCCTTGTTACAGCCCCAGAGGACACTGGCTATAGTCTACAAAAGCTTGACAAGCCCTGCTCTAAAGACTTCCCAATTACGTACTACATCACAGCCATCAATTTCCCAACTCCTTTGCAAAGCAGCCTAAGGAAACTTGGACAAACTGTTTCCCAAAATGCAACTCAGCTAACCAGGAGAGGGAAAACATATTTAAAGTTACATAAAGCAAGTTTGTTTTTTCTGCATGCTACTTTTGTTCCCTACTGATATGTAGGCATATCTTGTGGCACCAGAAGAAAGTTTGTTTTTCCACTTAAGCACTGGCATTTTGGAAAAAAAGTGAATTGCTTATAACAAATCTAATCTCATAGATTAGATTATATATATATGAATATAACGACCAAACAGTAGGATAAAGGCAGCTGCATTTAGCTGTACAATATAGAACCACTAGAAGTCTGAAAAGATCCAAACAATAATGAGAACTAATCAGTTACATGGAAATTAACTTTTGCTGTCTAGCAGAAGTTAAAAGGCAGCGCTCCAGTTCTCTCTAGCTTCTCACATTGCACAGAGATAATTCTCAGCAGCATCCTGCAGTGCAACACACCACTGCCTTCCTCAGCATGGAGGTAACACTGTGAGCTCACCTAATACAGGTTAATTGGCTAAATTAACCAGTGTCACCCAGCTGGGGTTCATCAAACAGGCCAGTTCTGCGGAGTCACATTAACAACCATCTGCACTGTCTCACTGTGCAAAAAATAAATCAGGTTTCTGACAGTAAGAGCCTTTTAGCCAGAGCCTGCTATGTTTACTGATGGAAGCAAATTGCTCCCATCCATGGCATTTCTTTAAGAAAATTCACAGGGATCTATTCCTCAGATTTTTCATTTTTAGCTTTTAATATAGCAATGCAGTAATGCAAAATGACACTTTAGAGGAAAGGGACAGGAATAACAAGCTAAATCCATTTTGCCTCTTTGACAATTACTGAAACCCTCTAACAAAATACAGCTACTCAGCTGCCCTCCAAACTGCCAGATAATGAGAGAGCAAAGCAAAGGGTGAAGGAAAGAATGAAGTCTGCTGTAAAGCATCTATTATCTCTTGATTATAAGCTCTTTGGCTATGAGCCATCATCTTGTTCCACATTTGTATAACAAACAAAACATCACACTGGGACAGATCTATGAGTCCCTCTCTCCAGCACCTTGACATTGACAGAAGCCAGTGGGGGATATGCAGGGGAAAAGCATAGGAGAAATGTCAAATATAGTAGGCTTTCCCCAGACACACACTCAAATTTGAGGCAATCCATAGCTCTGATCTGTCATGCACCAGACTTTGCAAGCAGACTATTGCCCTTAATTGTCACACACTTTTCCTTGGTTTGTCTAGTCACTTCCTGATACCGTTGACACAAGATCTCTGTATAGGTCAAAAGGATGCAGAAGTTTCATTATTTAACTTTAAATTGTGGAACAAGTACTTTGACTTAAGGCAGGTTCTGTACTGAGAGAAGCGGTGGCTCATCATTCCCTTTCCGCATTCCCACAGCGAACATCTATGTGGCTCTACAGTATTATCCATCAACACCTTTTCAAGACTGAGAAATTCTATTAAAAAACCGAAAGCAGCCCCACATCTCTGATCATCTTTGTTGTCCCCATTCTGTTTCTGTGCTGCCAAACATGCTAGCCCTTGGTTATGACTAATTACACTATTGGCATTAAACGCACAACCCCACAGTGCCATCGTTGTTAAGGCCAAGGTAAATGCAGCACGTAACTCTCTCAGCTTGCCTTAGCACCATTGCGGGACTTCAGTGTTCGGGTCCAAAACACACATGCCCAGCATGACCTTGAAGGGCTTCACAGTTCGTCAGAGCTCATGTTTCCTAGATTGAACCTCCCACAGCATCAGCAGCTTTGCATCTGCACGCATTCAGAAGTGCCTCAGCCTTGCCAGCACTGAGCAGGGATTCCCAGGGAGACATTATTTTGTCATAACCACCAAAGCTGCGGAGGGATGAAATACTTGTGATTTCTACCATTTTCCTCACCCTGCTCATTTTCCTGTCGGGTGTGTAAGGAGGACACTTCCTGGTTTATGTCCTCAGAGGAACACAAGAGATCAGGCAGAACAAACAAGAGCTGAACTCAATTCAGCCTCCAGCCCCAGAGGACCTGCATTCCTTTCTCCCACTGCCAGGACCGTGCCCTAATCATTCCCCTTCTTTACCGTTGTTCCACGTATTAAATACCACTGAACCAGAAGGGCTCTTGGTGGACAGACCTGTCTGAATCCCACTACTAAGCCTGTGAATCCAGACTTGCATTAATACAAAAAAACCCCAATTCTGGTCAACTGGATTGGACTCACTGTTAGTCATGAGATTTCTTTTTTTCCCCCCCCATTGAACACATGTGAAAATGCCCATGCAATTTTAACAGTGTGACTGTTGTTAGGTTTCTCTTACCCAGTAAAGCGTAATAAGCACCAGTTTCACGGTTAGTACAGCTTATCACAAGATTAAGCTATGGAACATCACTCCCATCAAAAGCACAGATGTGCACTGATGGACCACTGCCTAAAGATACCTGCATGAGTAACCACCTCTTCACCTAAGTTTTTATCTATAAGAGCAAGACTGTCAGTAGGTATGTATCTAAAATTAAAACCCCAGACTTTCCTTTTTTCTTTTTTCTCCCTTAGGTTTTTTTTTTTTTCTTCTTTTACTCCATGAACCCTTGTGAGCCAGGCCAGCACACACTCAAAGCAGGCAGAAATCACCAGAGTGGTTCCGGCTGGCTGGCACCCTCAGATCCCAGTACGGGGTGCTAACTGAAGTTCTGAACAGAGAACACAGGCTTTCTCTTTGTCCTTCATAGGAGAGACAGACAGAATTCAGACTGCTGCTTAGGTTGGCAAAAACCCAACATCTTCTGCCAAACTGGCCAACAAAGCTGTTCTGCAACAGGCTCAAGCACATTCACACTCCTCGTGGCATCATCTGTAAAAGACTTGAAGGAACTTTCATTAGAGCCCAGAAAACTAGTGGCCTGTTAAAGAAAATATACATTTGTAAGTGGAAGAGTGACCTACATTTGGGTTTCTCACAAAGCAAGTCTACATTGAAAGCTTGCCTCACAGGGAAGTTTGGGCAAATCAGCTGGATTTGTTTCATTATTCTTAAATCAAAGAAAAAAGCAGCTGTTATTTTGAGTGCTCGGTCTTTGAAAATAGAAAGACCCTGAGTTATCACTACACAACTTCTCTTTACTGTAAATAACTTCAGCAAACAGGCTATCAAAGAGGAGGAGCCTGCCAGTTCTGTGCAGAAGGGCTCTGGAAAATCCACTTGGTAGGACACCAACGCATTTCACAAAACTTAAGCAAAGACACACAGCCAGAGTTTTCTCATGCACTGAAAAATTCTGAGTGGGGATTACCTCCCAAAGAAACCCTGCTCCCAGCTCAGCTGTTGCCAACTCTAAAAGCCGGGTAATGGTTGTCCCAACTGCCACAGAAGTGCTCATCTTGCCAACTGAAAGCTGAACTCTGAGCTATGAGCTACTAGCAACAATAAAGCGTGAACATAATTTGAAATTTTTGTATTTTTCTAGAAAATGTTGTCACAAATATAATTTGCTTTGGAGAATTAGGCTGCTATCTGAGACACTGCAATATCCCAGAATAGGAAGGGGGTTTCCTCAGATGGTCCTTTTGGAAGAACAACTCAAGTGCATAATTATTTATGCAAGTTATCAACAGTGAGGAAAGACAAGCAAGTACATCCAGCGAAAGTAAATGAAGTGAATCTCTGTTAGATGTTGTTTGTGTGGGTTACCAAGGAGAGAGAAGTGATTCTTCCAGACTCCACTACAAATGTGCTATCTCTTGGTACAGCACTTCCCATATGAGGGCAAAACCAGACCTTATACCCAGTTCAACAAAGAAATTATGTCTCCTGCACTGCACAAGTAAAGCTTCTTACAATGTTAGGCTTGAAGTTAGGGAAAAAGAGACTTCCCTTATATGAAAAGCATCTCTGGAAGCAGAAGGTTCTGCCTCCACACCTTTCTGGTCTGAAACTGGGTTGAGAGCTTTTGATCATTTTAGATCCAGACTAAAGCCAATGCAAGTTTTGGTGGCGTATGTTTCTTGCAGGGTGAGAGATAACACATAAAGGCACCAGAATTTGCTGGGGATACATGAGCTGCTATATCCCTCTGTGCCTCTCTTCTCTCCTTCCTTCCCCGATACTAAAACATGTGAATGTCAAAACACCACAATATTTTAATTGGCCTTGATTTAAAAGGGCTGTCATTGTAGGAGATACTTTTACTTAAAAAAAAAAAATAATGCAACTTGCACTATCTCCACTCCACAGAGTTTTCAATAACTCTACTATGAACGTCTGTTTTCAGATTCAAATGGGACTACATACGCAACTAGGCATAAGTAAAAGGAAGTTTCATAGGGCACATAATGCAAGATCACAGCAAGCTTCTGGAACGAGGCTTTGTTACCCAACTAAGTAGTGGCTCAGCTTCTCAAATAAGAAGCAGAGGCCTCAAAAGCCTCAGAGCAGCTGCATCACCTCACCAAAACAAAACATACACTGATTCCCATTGTTACATCTCAGGAGGAAAAAGTGTCATAAACAGGTATGGGCAAAACTCTGCTGGGGGAGTTTATTTCTCATTGACTTAGAGCAATGTGTGTGTTTGAAAATAACTTTCAGATGCTGTTGCCAAGTCTCATGTTTCAGCCCAATTGCATGTACAAGTCAACAGCAAATTTCAAGAACCACAGCATACACAAAAGACATTCAGAAAATAGTATGTTAAGCAGTAAAGCTTTTCTTTCCCCAGCTCCAGAAATGCAACCTGAAAACTGTTTATCAACACTTGAACAGGAATTGCAACAAAAAAACCTTTGTGGCATTTCTCCTGTTGGTGGCTTAAAAGACTACGACAAAGCTTAAGTCAAACAGTGCTTCCAAAGGTAATTAAAAGTAGGAAAAAAAGGTATCAAGACCTGAAAAAAATCAAGTTTGATTGTAAAATACATTTGGTTACTTTATCCTAAGGGCAGGGAAACATTTCTCTTACTGAAAGACCTCTTTGGCTCTTGGGCACATTTGTCTGACCACATATTCAACACATACAGGGTTTTTTTTTTATTTTGGGTAACTTTTAAGAAAACAAGAAACCAGCATGGCCAGGAGAAGGCCGAGTCATAGGCAAGTCTGGTCTGCAAGGCATAGCTCCCTGCCCTTCCTAACCTAAACACTTCGGTTTCTGCTTTTCCTTGCCTAGATCGTCACAAAGTGGCCTTTCAAGAAGGTTCTTATCATGGAGGTGTGTTCAAATGCCTCTTTGCCATGTTGAGTTGGGAAGAACTGAGCACTGCGGTAAGCCATATACAAAACTACAAGTGTAGAGTGTTGTTTAATTGGGCACTTCCTTAAGACAACTAGATTTAACCCCTCTAACTCCAGTAAATGGTTAAGTTTGATTTGTTGCAGACAAGACTCTCAGTATGGACTGACAGTCCCGTCAAGCAGAAATAACAGCACTGCTTCAAAAATCTATGGTCTAGAGTGAGGAAGAAGTTCCAGCACAGCATCCACAAAAGTGAGAATTTGCTTTTAATAACATCAGCAATTCACTACAAAAATCAATTTACAAATTTAAATTATAAAATAATGTAACAAGTCACAGGCACAATGAAAATACTCAACTATTTTAAAAGTGCATCTGTAACCAAGCTTCCCTGTAGTGCACAAAGAGTGTATATATATATCAATAACTGTAATGATAGTGCAAATATGAAGGTGCTAAGTCTTGGGGAAAGCTTCATTTTTAACAACTTCTGGCCTGGAAATAGTGATTGTCCTAAAATTTCAACTATATATTTTTCATTGTGCCTAGAAGCTACTATACTTAGTTTCATTTTATCTTTAAGATGATTGTTCATGTTTTATAGAGGTACGTACATTGCTTGGAGCTAGACTTGAACACTCATTCTAAAGAGCAGTAAGCTAAGTCAAAGCCTACTAGTCAGCTGATGTGGCTAGCCATGGCTCTGGGAACATCAACACAAAGAACTGCAGGGTCACAGAAATCGCTTCTGTCCCTTTCCCCGTCCCCTTCCTGAGGACCGGTCCCACAGAGTCAGAGAGGAGGCAAAGAAGCGGGGGTTGCTGTGAGGAAGCATGTGGCTGCTATCTATCCTGCACCTGCTCTGCAAACAGAAAGAGGACTCTGATGTTGAATACTACTAAGTGACATACTTAGGAGCCTTTTTTTTCTTTTTTTTTTTTTCTTTTTCAAATGTTTAGCTCCAGCTTTTTTCATTTGAAGCTGTACTTACTTCCAGAGGACCTCCAGCTGTAGCTTGATGGTGCCGAGTTCAGTTATATCCACAATGATTGCCTGAGGCTTGGTTGTAAAGAAGTTTATGCTGTCGCATGTCACAACACCAACTAGAATAGTGGCCAGTCCTCGCAGCTCTGTCACCTACAGGGACAGACAAACATATCCATTTTCATCTTTCCAGACAATCCCAAGTCATGTGCATGGAAAGGAGAACACTCCAGGCTTGGACCTGCTCTGAGGCCCACAGGAAACTTAAAACCTTGCTACACAAATCTGGGCTCTCTTGTGAGGCAACATCCCCACAAGGAGTATGTCACAGATGGCTGGCAAAGAGGAAAGGAGCTCTATGAGCTGGGGAGAGACAGCTGTACAGCACTTCTGACAATAGAATTTGGTACACTATGTTCTTAAGAAAAATTAGTCTGAAATTTGAAAATTCTAGCTCTGATATACGTAAAAGTAGCTGTCATTTATAGTACAGAGTCTAGCTCGTCTACATATTAGAACAACACTACCATAAAAATGTATGTGTCTACCTACACTAGACTATTTCAGCTCTCAGTTGCCTACAGGATCTGGAAGCACAACTGTCTGTATCCACTGTGACCTTGCTAACTGTCCTGAGCTCAGCTGTGGACCAAAATTGGACCTTTTAAGTGTCAGTTCTTTCTTCTAGCACTGCAGGTGTCTCCAAGTTTGTTACCAATACTGTTATAGGACTGCATTTTTCCCAGGCTAGCACTTTGCTTCTTCAACTACTTAAAAGAAAAAAATCTAGTCGAACACTTGCTATAAAAAACATACTTCCAACTGATGATCAAATTATTCTAGAAGTGCATAAAGCATCAGGCACAGCACAGAATTTTAGCACAAGTGCCTAAAGACCACTTTGGGAATTAGTTCCATGCCCACATCTCCTTTAAGAGCTAGCAAAAGTTATGTTGCTAGGCTCCTCTTGGAGCACTCTTTGGCACTTCTCAAATATTTTTTTTTTTAAATCTGCTATGCATTTGTACTGGGCAAAGATTATTAAGTACAAAGTGGTAAGAGCAGGAGGGTGTGGAGAACTTTCATAAGCTGACAAAAAGAGTAAAGCTATCATTGTCACACAAAGTAATAGAAGTTTTTACAACTCTTATGGGAAAACAGGGATCTGAATTAGCCTCTCACCTGATCTTCATTGTGCAGTGGCAGCACAGAAACGTGTTATAAGCGCATTTCCAAAGACTGTGCTGGCAAGATGCCAAAGAGTCTCTCCTATGTAACTCAGTTCTTGCTGCCAGATAGGAGGGGAACATTGCAATAGCTGCTTTAACACAGCTGCCAAAACTTGAAACCCTGCACTGGCACAGTTTCCTCATAGAATAGGATCCAGCACAGCCTTCGATCTCAGCTCCTTTTGGGTTGACAGGAGTCATGCTGCAGAGTCCAGCCCACAAAAGCTGCCAGACTACAGTGGAAATGCTGTTTAAGGATTAACTCCACCTCCTAGGTAAGTGCCAAAACCAGTGCCACTGGCAGCTGCACAAGGGTCTATGAAAACCACAAGCTTCCCCCGAGGGAAGCAATGTGTCATCTACGTGTCACAGGCCACTAGCACTGGTCTCTTACTGTTAAAGATAAACCTCTTCTGAGGCACTTCAATAAGTGTCAGAACACTAAATAAAGATATAAAGTACAGACAGTTTGTACTAGTGTATAAATGCCATTGGTTCTTCGCAGATACAGAGCACCTCTGGAGTAAAACATGAGGAAAGAATCTGCAGCGCGCTCAGCAAAAGGGACATTTGAACTACACATTCTAAACATACACATCTGCAACGATACATTTTCCATATAAATATTTCTCATTTTCGATAGAGAGCAGAACTCCAGGTACTTAATATTCCACATGGGTGATATAAATAATATATACAAATACATCTTTTTGTGTCTGCATCTAGACTTCACCCTAGAAAATCTCAGATATTGATCTAGGACTTTTTTTTTTATAAAAAAACCAGCCACATATACCAGACTCCAGAACACGGGAAAGCAGATGCCCTAATACAGTTACAAGTGCCAAGAGCAAAGGAAAAACAGAAGTAGATGTCTGTTCAGTAGGCAGAATATTGATGAACCACGATTTCTACATGGCTAGGAAAATAAAACGGCTCCAGCATTTTGACAAACGGTTGGTAGCCTAACAGGTAAGCAGTATGTCAGAAGTTCTGTTAACCCACTGATTCCAATCCAACCATTATACACCACACCTTGATTTCAAACTTCTCATGGAGATTGGGTATAAAAATCTTTTCTTCCTCATCCCATGTTTGGCTGTCATCAGTCTCAATCTTGCCTTTCAACCTCCATTTTTGGCGCCCCAGTCGCACAAACACCTAGAAACCAAGACGACAAAAGGATATTGGGTCAACGTGTCCCAGAACATCCCTTTCAGTCCCATAGGCCTCACACTGCTCCAGTACCGCAGAGGCAAAGCCACTCCTTTGATCACTATACATTTAGACTTGGATAAAGCTAGAAGATTGGAGGCAGGAATTCAGGTTGCAGGTTTTAACACCTTCACTCAGTGCCAGATGACACGTCCCACCTCTTTCAGAAGAGCTGCAAAGCTACGTTGCATAGCAAGTGTAGCAGGACTGAAATACAAGGCACCCTGGAATTCATTTGGAACTGTTACAAGTAGTTCAGCTCAGTAAGATACTAAGATGCATTCAAATCATGCCAAGGGCAATCTTCCAAGAAACGGGCAGCAACTTTAACTTGATTCCAGGGCAACTTCGAAAACAAAGACCTGACATGCTGGTTCTGATAGACACTGCCATCTTTTAAACCCTCCCATAACACTTGAATCACATCCTTCCTTCTTCAGTCTCAAAGGGCAGTGTAACTAGTGAAGGGGCCAAAGCACTGGTCTCATCAGAGCAGTGCACAGTTTTATCAGTCTGTTTCCTGCTCGCCTTCTACATGTTGCACCCTTGCTCTCCTGTTCCTCTTCTGCAAACTCCCAGCAGTAAAATAAAGGACAAAATGAATCACTGCATACTGCACCTCATACTGGTCCCCTGGGCAGAGACGTGCAAAGCCCACCAGCCCTGAAAAGAGAAGGAAAACTCTTAATACTCATAGAATTTTACAATGTCCTCCAAAGCCTCAGCTTGCAATGAATAAAGGGACTATCTGGCTAACACCCCCTGTGCAGAAGCTAGGCCATCAGCCCAGAACACTCTTAGAAGAACAAACTTTAATTGACCTGAGGAAAGAAAGCTTGTCAGCTTTTGTACTCAAATATAAAATACCATTGCAGACCTGGTTTTATAGCACGGAAGCAAACAGAAGTTTGACAAAATTCTGTTCAGGGTCTCATCCAGAAAGCCAGTGGAAACAACTGACATTGGATAAATGGACTTGCTGTGGATCAGACTGATACACAGGAAACCCAAAATCAATTGATGAGTCTTGAAGGAAATAAAAAAGCAACTTACCTTTCATCTTCAAGTGAAACTCTCCCAAATGGACCTCCAATGCCCCTTCTATAAAGCACATGTCCTAGAAGAAAGACTGAACGGTCACTATGACTGAGAAGCAGCACAGAGTAGCTACCTTCCCATACACGCCATTTTCTTTAAAGGACTTTAGCTTTTTTTTTTAAAAAAGGACACAGACTTACATTTTCACTAATGGAGGCTGATACAGAGTCCACTCATACTACTTTTAAGATAGAAAAACGTGATGCCTCTCCACAGAATAGTGGAACTGCATGAGCAGTTCACTATCAGTTACCTTCCACTGCTTGTTTTATAAAAATAGCATAGCTTATTCATTATTCAATTCTCATCCCATTACTTCCAGTGGAAATCATAATGGACCCCTGTATTAAAGCAGAAATTCAAACGATTTTTCACTTGTCTTTATGAACGCATGAAGCCAAGTTAAGTGAGGGCAAAAGAGGGGCACAGAATTCAACAGCTTTGCCTGCAGGGTATTTATCTCACATACTTTGGTTCACATTACGTACCTGTATTTTGTTTACATGTTAAGTTTTTAACCCACACCATTAAAAAAAGCCAGCAGCAAGCCCTGGTACCATTTTTGCTTTTGTTACATGTCTAATATTTCCTACCTCTGTGCACTCCTGGAAGTTCTTGTAAAGCTCCACTAGGCTCTCTCTGGAGGCTTTGGTGGAAGGAGACAAGGAAAAGGCATGTTTCATATTAGTGGCCCCATCTCGTAGTCTGCACTGGATACAGTAAGCTTCATAGAGTTCTTCTACCTTTAACATTTAGGAGGCAGGGGAAGAATGAACAAGAATTACCCTGGCATAGTTTTAATAAGTTCTGGAAAGGAACATCAGCAGTCTTTCCTGGCAAAAAACCCAACTAAATCCCACGACCACAGTATTGGAGAATGCTGCAACCCCTGCATTTTACAGACTGATCAGAGTACAACAGTTTGTAAACATTCCTGCAAAAAAGCATGGGATATTGAGAAACAATTTCCTCTGCTATTATCAGACTAGAAGACAAGGAGTAGGGTAACACTTTCTACAGGGAAAAGTTACTTGGGGAACAGGAAACTGATTCCCTCAATACAGATTAAAACACCTACACCTTTAGCTAAGTCAGAGGAGAGATTTGATGCCTTTGGAAGCAGGTGGCAGCCAGCAGACACGCACTCTACAGAACTGCCCCTTGGGTCCCTTGTGGGAAGCAGTGGGGAGAACATGTAAGCCTTCCCACAGCAGCACTTCCGAAGAAACTGTCAGAGCATGCAAACTGGTTTCACAGGCAAACTCAGGTTGGGTTGTGTCCAACATTCAGCCTGAATTCAAGACAATAAATAAAAGTCCCCTCCTTCTGTAAAAAGAGCAGTTACAGCTTTCAGAAAGTACCCACTATTATTCCCCTTCAGATGAATTATAATCAAATTATTTTCTATTTAGTTTGCTTATATAGCAATGTAAGCCTTACATATACAAGAGATAAAACATGTTACCTTGCTTATGTGAAACTCCAGTTTTCTGATGTATCTCTCCACAGAGCGGATTTGCTTTTGAAGAGAGGAAAGAGGCAGGGGGACTTGAGAAATTATTTCTTAAACATGCCTTTAAGTAACACAGGAGACACATCATCCATTTTTCTCTATTTGCAACATTTCATCTTATCCTCACAAGTCTTACCTTATCCAGGTCATAGTAGAAAGCCTGAAAGAGAGATAGCACAGGCTGAACAGGAGAGCATTTATATTTATACATATTAACAATACTTTAATTTTTACTGCAAGACTCACTATGCATATCTAAGTTACACTGAAGTAACTTCATCGGTTGGTTTGTTTGCAGAGATGCTTGAAATGAGACAGTAAGAGTCTCACCACCAGCTCTATCAAGGACTTGGACATTGGTCACAGTATGTGGGACTTTCCATTTTTTTTTACTCTAGCTATTATTTCCCAAACAAAAGGCAAAGTTGGATCTGTGAGCTGTCTTTACATTAGCACTGTTGCTGAAAGCACTTCTAGGGAGTTGTGAACATGACAGAATGCGAGTTACAAGGACACATTCACCAACTATGGAAAACAAAGCCCAATCTTTATCACCATTTCTGTCTGTACAGAGTCAGGTACAAACACTGATCACTAAACAGACACAAAGAGATACCATCACAGTAAAGGAACATGATCTGAAGGACACTGCTGGATACTGAAAATGAGAAATCCCAAGTTTAATTCTCACATCTAGAGCTAACTTGCTTGGTAAATTTCTGATTGTGATGCCTTGCTGGACCTCACCTCGGTGCTTTAACTGGAAAACCTCTGGGAGTCCCAGATGTGAGAGAGGATCTACTTTTGTGACTTTATTTTTAAAGTCACTTAAGTATTTAACATTAAAAGCATCTTACCAATCTGGAGTTCCTTTTTGTGTCTTTGTGTCGACCAGAGAGATAATCCAGTTCAGCCTGATGTGCTTCCAAGTATTCACTGGAGAGGAAGAAAACTCAACATTATTCTGGTGCACTCATTATAACACCTCCACAAATAATTTTTCAGCACAATGTTACAAAACAACTTCCTTCTCTAGAAGACTTCTCTTGTTTTACTCTCTAGAGATGCAAATTGCTATATAGGGAAACATGGGACAACAGATGAGAAAGAATGGTTTCCATATACAAATATTTGTCCTAAATGCAAAGTCACTGCTTGAGGAACGTGCACACAACGAGTGCCAGGAGATGCTGGTTACTATTGCCTAACATTTAAAGATGCTGTACATTAGGAATCCTCCTGAATCCTTTTTACTCCTCCAAGATGTGGAATGCTGCAATGCAATTCAAGGCCACCACTGCTGCATAAGGTATATATACATGTACACACTGCACTCAGACATTCACTATTTCTTGTTTCCCTTCATCTAAAACAGATCATTCAAGTGAAAGATAGACTTTATTGAGAATGTGAGGCAAAACGAAACAAGACAGTAGAGCTATAAGTACCACTGAAGGCAAGAGGAAAAGAGGGATGTAGGAGGAGAACAGCAAGTTCTAACACACGCATAACCCAGCTCACTGATCTCCTTTTCCAATTTCTCTATTCCTCTTTGGCCTTCTGGAACCTTTCATGGAAGGTTACAGATTTACTCCTCCACCTGTAACATAGGGCACGTGTCATTGTGTTTTAGCAAACACAGTCAAATACCACCTTTTAGTATGCTAGACAATTTCCTAATGTAACCATTACTTTTTCCTGGAATGGGAACTATTTTTCAAGGTGTGAAGCACTTGGTGCCGGTTGGCTTCTATACAGTTGCTTGCATGAAAAGGTTGTCCCTTGGGAGTTGCCACAGGTAGTTTTTTCTACCAGCTTTGCTTTTAATACAGAGCAGACCTAGGTAACTTTCTCCCCTTAGGCTTAAAAGGGAACAAGAGTTGCCTGGTAAATACTGTAAGACAACAGTCTCTGAGCAGTCAAAATAATTTCATTTTAGACAGCTGCTCTTTTTCCCATTTGCTTTGATGTATTTCATTTTCTTACTGTTACAAAACCAGTTTCCCCAAGACACCCCGTGGCTCCAGCATTCAGCTTTCTGCTCTTTACACTTGCCTATTAACAGCTCAGTGCAGAAGTAGCCAAGGCTGGTAGCAGAAAAGAGTTCACCTTCCTTTTAGAAGAGCTGCATTGCTTTGAGACTTAAGCATGTTGGAATTGCTAGCTTGATGGAATGGCACCCAGATGGTTAACAGAATAAAGAGATATTTGCTACAGCTATAAAGAAACAGGCACATAAAATATGTTCCTTACTAAAAATTCAAGTCACTCCAGCACAAGTGGACTTAGTCTGCATCTACTTAAAATTTGGACCTTGCATTGCTATTTGATACAGTTGTTTTCTGTAGGTTACTTTAGTCAATTAGTTAGCTACTCAGTTTTGGCAGGAGTCTGATCATATGGCATTCTCTGCAGAACTGGGAACAAATTCTGACCCACTTTACGGTTTCTCCTCCCTAAACTCTGATAAATTCTCAACTCTGCAAAAACATGTGGTTTCACTATTTGTTTTAAATCAAAATCCACTAATAACACATTGACTGATATTTTTTAGGGCTAAGAATTTATAGTCTTTTATTGGAATAAAAAAATGACACATCTGAGTTAACAATGTATTATTACAGTGTGTTTAATGTTCTTTGTTTAAGAAAACAAACTATGGTCAGAATTAATACAGTAGCAAAATTCTGAGGACAGCAGCAACATACATGAAGGAACCGTCAGTAGGATGCCAGCAGAAAGAGCTGCAGGGTTTACAAACCCAAGAAAAGGTATTCTATATACTGGTAGTAGCTTCAGGGTGTAAATGAAGTTCCAACAATATTAGACTAGACCCCTCAACATTAACTGCATCAATTTAAGGTGTGTATTTTTATATAATGAGATTTGAGAACTTGGTTAAAGGTTGCTACCTCTCAGATCTGTTTCTACCACTGATAGAGGCAAACAGCACTTACCACCACTCCCTTTCTGGTCTATAAGGCCAAGAAAGCAAGCTCATCCACGTTTTAGTTGCCATTTCAGCACTGAATAACATCAGTGTTTCTATGAGGTAACCAACAGCCTCCTCAAAGCCAGAATACCCTAAATTCAGATTGCCAGCCCATCCTTTGATCTCTGTTATGTCTGCTGCATACACCCCACATGTGCCAAACAGAGACAACAGACAAAATTGGTCTTCAGCCTTTTCACTCAAGTCTATACTAATGCAACACTGACTGTGCAGCAACCATTACAAAGACTCCGAAATAGCACTACATGTAAAGCAAGATAATGTTATTTACATTGCCACAAGGAGATGGAGTTGTACTACAGCTCCATTTCATCACCTCAAGTGAGCTGAAGTTTTCAGGTGGGTCTGCTTAGACGAGCAGCTCTGCCCTTATAATGAGCCACCCAGAGATGAAAGAGAGCACTTGAACTCCAGAATTTAATTCTGTTAAAAGAAAAAAAACACCTACCCACAAAAAAAACCTCCCAGTAGAATATCTCTTTAAGTGTTTTCTAATTAGCTTAGCGAGAATAGAAATGGTTTATGAAGCAGCCTCCCCACTGTGTCCTTGCAGGGCACACCCTCGCTTTCAGACTAGTTTTAAGTCAGCTTTTTGACTCAAAGCAAAGTCACACAGCTCCCTCTCCAGAAACTTTCTGCCAATCACCCCCAGGTCTTGCTGTCCAATCCCTATCCAAGTCTCTGCTTGATCTGCAGGCTTCCTGCCTGCCACCCTGCATGCTTCAAAAGCCTCTTTTCCTCCAGAGAGCTCAGTTGCTCCCTAAGAGGGGCAGAATCTCCCCAGAGAATTCTACCTGTCACTGACCTTTCAGAGAAGTGTAACAAACTAGGAACAAACAAAAACATCAGAGCACTTTGTTTGCAAGCAGGCTGTCTGAGAGTGAATGAAACTTGTTTCACAAGGTCCCAAGCCAGTATCTGGGAAAGTAACTACATATATTAGAGATGCCAGATGGAGACAGAGAACAGTGATACACAGACTTAAGCAGCATGACTAGGAAAGGCAAATTACAATATTTTTAAAGTCCTTACTTAAGTCCTTTCTTCAAAGCTTCAAAAATTTTCTTCACCTGCAGCGGCTTTGGATCCCAGATGACTGCCCCCTTCTGCAGGGAATTATAAGCCTTGGGGGATTTCAGGGACATTCTTGATCTCACTGAACTTCTGCTGAGAGACTTTCTGCAGAGACAGAAAAGAAATATGGAAAATATGCAAACCCCATCACCTGGGAGAAAAGTGATACCTAAGCCACAATTCTTCCAGGCTACAAGTTACATTCCCAATTCCATACGTGTTTACTCAAAAGAGGAACACTCCTGGACATCCTGAGAATACTTTCACAGATAACATTAGGAAGTTAAGGGTCAGCCCTAAATACCTAGAGCAGAAAAGCTACAAGTCTTTTGTGACTTCAACAATACTAATTCCAATAAGAAACACCTCCTTCTCCAAGCTTGATGCAGACTCTGAGAAGCCTAGCAGTTCTCTTTTATCTTTTTCAAATAAAGAAAAATTGTGCAGGTCCCCATTTCTTTGGGAAGGTAGGGGAGGCACTAAGCAAGAAAAATAAAAGCTCATTTTTATAACAAGTCAATGTTCATATTGCTAGCAATTGTCTTAACAGACACACACGGCAGCTTGCTAAGGCCCTGCCTCCGTGTGTACGTTCACACCAGTTATTGGGTAACTACAGAACTAAAGTAAGCCACACTACAGGACAAGGACATTCCCATTCTGACTCCCACCTGCAATCCAGGAAAATGAGGCAACAAACTTTTGATCTCCTTAAGGTCTAGCCAATAAAGCTAACATAAAAAGCCTTTAGAAATAGCTACTTCTCTGCCTGCATTCACCATCCATTTAAATGATCACTTAGAGTAGAGCTGCACCACATTTCAGAAAAGCCAATTACCAAGCCCCAGACTGCATATAAGATACAATTATCAGGCTGTTTTTTCAGTGTCTAACATCTCACTTACTTTTAAAAGCAAGTGCAAAACCAAAATTAAATATTGTTTCTAACAGAAGTCCCCCACACAGCATTTTTCTCTACTAACCTAAAGAGAACACCCCAAGCCATTAGTTGCACATATCTACAACATTTAAACCAGAAAACAAGCTCTCTGCAAATGGTTCTTTCACATTATCAGACTCCCAGCTGGCTTACCTCTAGCTATATACTTCTCTAAGTCTTGGTTATTTTTATATAGTTTTGTTAATACTCCCTGTAGGTCAAGCCTCTGAAATAACATTATCTAAAGAAGTTTCCCATTCCACCAAATCCTGCCAAGCCAACTAGTTGCTCTCAGAGAAGCTTTCTACCTTCTCTATACTCTCTATCCCAAATTCAGCTCACCTGGAGAAATGATGAACTTCAACAGGCTTAGCCACCGGCTGTTTTAAGTTCTAGGCATGTGACTGAAGGCCTAAGAAGATTATTGAGCTTGGTGATTAAATCCTAGGCCCAGCACACCTGAGAGCTGTCCACAGTCCTATTATAGAAACCCTCAACTACTTTAACTATCCTGGTGCTAAATCTCCACTTAACTCCATTTTTTAACATATAATCTGCAAAAAATCTGATCAAATTAGGTGTTGACAATCTTTACAGGATATTTAATTTCTTCAACCCAATTGTTATCTTAGTTTTTTGTGATGGGTTAATTAATTAACATATTAATTAACCAGGCCATTTGGAGCTCAGGTTACCTATAATGAGGAACATAACTGTTAAATTAGAAACTTATGTTAATATTGTTTTCTTTTGTAAGACAATGAATCTTTGAGTATTACATGCAAAGTGAGAGGGTTTCATCAGAATAATTCTGGAAAGGACACTCTAGCCAATAACAGCAGTTGAAAGAGTCTCCTAGAAGGATCATCACTTAAAATTCTTTAATGCTAAGAAGGAAATAGTATCTGGTTCTATGCAGAAGATATAAGATGATTTTATCTTTCATAATTAAAAAGCCCAAATTACTCCTGGGATTTGTTTATTTTTGGAAAGGAAAGGCCTTTGATATTTATCTTCAGCGTTCTGGACTCTAAATCCTAAATTCAGGAAATCATTTCCCTTCAGTTAAAGTATAGCATCTAAGCACCGCATTCGGATAGGTTGGGATTTAGAACTCACCACTTGCCTTAGTCTCTCCTACTGACTGATGCAGCCCATATGTACTCAGTGCACTGGTGTTAAGAATCCCATTTTCATACACTTCAAAGAACAGTTAAGTGGCTGACATGGGCTTTTGGGGGCAGTAGCTAAAAGATAGATGCTATGTTGCTGCTTTCTCTTGTGAACTTCATAATTTAAGTATCAGATTTCCCGTTTTATAGATAACAGTAATAACATTTACTTCCGTGGAGACCATTGTGAGGAAAAATGATATAGTGTGTCTGCCTGAGAGCCTCAAAAGGAAGTTGCTAAAGAAATGCAAAAGTATATTTAGCGTCTGCTTAAGAATCTCCATGTGGACCTGATTTGTGTGTCATCCTTTGGACTGACCTTGCATAGGGCCCCTGCACTCTCCTGCTGTGTTTTGCAACAGTGCCTGAGGGAGAGATAAGTTAGGAAAAGGTGATTAAAAAATTTCTGCACCATGCTGGGGAAGGCTCTCGGGTGTTCACTGGGCTGTGACTGAGTATCTAGTACACAAATTTTCCTTATTACAGTGATTCGTGAACAAAACTGTCTGTCTAAACACTTAATGAAAAGCAACATCATAAAAAATGCATCAAGAGATGTATTTGGTTAAAAAGAACTTTGCAGCTAAAAATAACAGAATAACCTTAAGGGATATATGAACTCTTCTGTTTGGAGCATTCTTACCCTGCTGGACAGTGCCTTTGTTGGAGAAACAGCTGTTCATTGTTTTTCCTGGTAGATCCTTTCCCTGCTAGAACTCCCACTATGTACTCAAGCTCAAGTCTGTTTATATAATTTATTGACAGTGTTTTTCTCAAGATCTTAGTGATCGGTGTGATTTTAGATGTCTGACCTTTGCTAGGTGTAATAATATTTTTCACTTCCACAACAAATTAATATATTCAAATGTGAAGACTTCTTGATTACACCACAATCATGCTGGAATTTCTTTTTTGCTCATACTTTACCATGCTGGGTTTAACTGAAAGGTTAATTCAGTCATTTGGTTCTTTTAAAAGATATTTTATGACCTGAGTCAGGTAATTTACTGATATACAATAGGATTTTTTGAGTATAATACTTTTGCAGACATACTTTCCAACACTTCTATATGATACTGCTAAATTATTCACATTGTTATTATTCTAGCACACATTGTCAGAGATTATATTAATTTTCCATTTATATATCATATCTTCTAAAAGCACTCGACAGGCTATACAGGGATCACTAAATTCAGAAAATGAACAAGAGGACTTCTAGTGGAAAACCTGCACAGTTATCTATGTAGAGCAATACGACACAACAATATATGATAAAAAGGGAAAATAGTGCAGGATGGTTCAGCAACTATGGAGCTCAACTGAAGATGGGACTGCAACCTTGGCTATACTACAGACCTGTTACTGGTAGCAGCAAATTTGGAGTTGCCTTCTTGGCCTGTTTGTATTCCTCCCTTCCTCTCATTTGTGGCATTGCCAGAAACCAGCCCTTCCTCTCATGTAATGCTGCTCTGCTTAAATAACTCCAGGAGAACTGGAGTTGGGTTCAGTTACATATTTTGCCAGGATTCACCACTAACATTCCCATCTTTTTAATTACCTTAACTATTGAGAAGGTTTTAGTCAGAAAACATCAGTTACTACTCGGCTGCTAGCAGGAAGGATCGCAGCCCTTCATTTTTCTAAAAGAAATGGACACTATTAACAGTCTGATACATAACCTCTGAAATCTAGCCACCTCTGAAGTACACCATGTACAGTAGTAAGATAGTATGAAGTATAGCTATTTATCAGTGAACGATGACAACACTCAATAGTTTTAAGATAAAAATTAAGGAACAGCTTCTACATATAGATGCCTCAGGTTAAAAAAATACATTCACAGTACCTAAAGTCTGTTGCCCAAACAATCAGGTGCTTTTCTTTTTGTGTTACTTACGCTAATTTTCTGCTTTGCACAGTGCTGAATCCAGTGAAGGAACAACTCCTGCTGATACCACCCCCATCACCAGGAGAGATAAATGTGAGTTTGACCGACATGATTGCCAGTCAGTAAGTCTATCAGCTTCTGAAATAAACAGAAAAACAGATGAGTCAAAACGTTCTTGGCAGTTCGGGTTTAGACTTGTGCTGCTGCAAGCGCTGAGCTGTATGGAAGCGGAAAGTCAGAACAACAGACAGTAGACTAAATAGAAAAAAAAGACTTGTCTGCTATACACATTTCCTCTGTTGCCATCCGCAATACAATTAATAAGGGACTGAATAGTCTAAAATGAAATCTCTCATGCCCTCTTCAATTTCTGATTGATTTTACAAACTCACTATGTAAAAGCCAGAATAGCCTCGATTCATGGGCTCTCTACATTTCTGATTTTTAAAAAACCCTCTAATTGTCCCACTGCTTAAGGAGTTCAGTGTATTTCCAAATCAGCACGGATGCCAGAACAATACTTAAGCTCCAGGCTTAGTCAGGTCCAAAAAGCTGTTCCTTGCATCTGTGCAGAGCCACACTAAAGTCAATGGTAGAACTGGCTGAGTGCGGTACTTAAGTCCAAGGCAGAAGTCTGGTTTCAACAGTAAATTTCAGGTTCATGCTCCTCCTCTGGCAGGATTTCTCTTGGATTGCTCTCTTCTGTTTTCCATTGGTCAAACTCTTTTGCTTTCTGGAGAACTGTGTTCTCTGCCATATGTCTATAGAATCCAAGTTACAATATAAGTAACAGACATATGCTTCAAAGCAGCTGTAGAAAATCACCCCGACAGTTAATATACAGAAAAATTCCCTTCCTTCCCCCCTCAAGCTGGTGTAATGTAAACACCACAACTGAGTAAAACAAAAAGCTGGAGTATCTATTTGTAGAGAGAAGTACAAACTTCAGTGAAGAGCTCTACATGGAGATTCTCCATGCAAGTTTGTCCTACTTATAGGATACGCTCTGAAGAACAATGAGCTCTTAATCTATCAGAGTAGATACTGGGAAGAAACATCCACACTCAACCCCTATGCCTGACATTATCCCACCAGCATGGCTACAATTAGTCAGACTGGGAGCCCAGAAATGTCAAGATAAGACTGTTTTCCTGGCTCTACCACTAACTTGGAGAGCAACATAACTCAATGCTCTTCCAGACTGTATATAAAGAACTGAACAGTTAAATATACTTGCCGAGAAGAGGGGGATTTGAGAGTGTTTTGCTAATTCTGGGCTAGTCTACAAGTACAGGGAATTACTGCAAGTGACTGTGCTTTAGGTATCATTATCTATCAAAGCAGTAACAAAAGTTGTCACAGATTTCCACAAGCAGAGACTCCACAGCGAGACCTGACTATTTCCTTGCAAGTCGCTCAGTCAGTTCCCTGGGCTGAGGTCTGAGACTCCCATTTCTCTGCTCGTTCTACAGGCTGTGCCAAGCTCCTGCATACATCTATGAAAAACAGGGAAAAGATTTTAGAACAAGATATGAAAATGATAAAGTTGACCCAAACAGCTACCTGCTTTGCAAGCTACCTAGTATGTCAAAAGAGGTGTTGGGCATGGCTAGGTTATTTTGTATCTCAGTGCATCAAAGTCCACACAACTCCATATCTTCAGTAGTATCAATAGAAATCTCTCACATGGAAAAATACAGGAGCATCTTAATCACCTTTTAATCAAATTGTACAGCTCTTATGCTCTCTTGCTCTGGAAGGATGCCCCCTTAACACCCTTAATCAGAGATTGTACTTGTGTCACATCACAGCTGAAGTTTCAAAATATTTTCCATTCTTTGCTCTAGTTTTCAGATGTTTATAAGTCTGTGAACAGTCACCCCATCAAAAGGATCATTAGACTGAAAAAACATGCAACTAACTGAAAAATGTAATTGCATAACAAGCCGTTAAAGGAAGAAATAAAAGGAATAACCTCATGGTTATTGACCACATCCCTCAGCAAGGCTAAGCCAGATTCCCAGGACCTCTTCTTCAGCTCTCTAACCTGGGAAAGTTAGTTCATGAGTAAAAGGGAGGAAGAAAGTGCAGGAAAAGCTTGTCTAATTTTATAGGACTCCTAAAGCCTGCATAGCATGAGACTGAAAGCCTTTGAAGAACACAGATATGAAACGAACAAAAACAGGCAGATCCTTGACAAGGAACAGAAAGTGGAAAATTATGAGAAGACTCCCAAGGTGAAAATCTGTGGTACTGAACTCCGGATGTGAAGAATTAAGTTGGAAATTTACAGACCCCCAAAAGTGAGTTGGTGAAAGAAATAAATTGCTTAAATTGCCTAGATTTGATTCTGTTGCCACGTGTTTTTATAAATAAAATATAACTCTGGACTTCAAGAAGATACATGGTTGCAAATTAGAAGAAATGAGAGATGAATTGGATCCCACTAGCGCATAGCCATAAGCATTTAAAAATTCTCATGGGTTGTTTGGGTTTTTTAACTGCACAAAGCTCACTCCTCAAGGCCACTGACCATGTCATGCTCTCCTGTAACACATAGCAACATTCAAAAGCAATTCACAAGCACATTTTCAGAGTTCCCTCTTATAAGAATGAACAGAATCTAAATAATGTTAGAAAAGCACCATTAAAGGGATTATCTTTCTTTGAAATAATATCGACAAAGTCAAAACCCCCTTAGTACACACCTGCAGATATATTTTTTTGTAGTGACCTAGAAATCGTACAGCTTATTTCACACTTCTGAGCAGAAGACCATAAGTAGGATGTCAAGACAACATTTTATTTGTAAGAAAGATTTATAAATGTGGTTGTTTAAACAGAGGGGTTTACTAGCCAGAGTGTCTGTATAAAAAGTGCTGAGCTACGTTATAACGGCCCCTGAGAAAAAGCATCTGGACACATCTCAAATTCAACTCTCTCCCTTTAGGCTAGAAATAAATCAGATAAGGACCCCTGACAAAGCTGAGTGCAAATCTGTCTTCCAACCTGTAACCTCTGCTGTGTAAGCCAATGTCTCCAAATCTCATAAATACAGGTATTATACCTCGGAGAGCAGAGGTACTTCCTCACTTTTAATCTTCCCAAATACGGTAGCTAGCCAGAGGCTGGCACATGCAGAGCACAAAAATATCAGTCCAAAGTGAAGGAGCTTGAAAAATAAACCCAAGGGGTCTTGAAAAAAGTCTTATAGTGCATGTTAGTCTTAAACTGACCTCCAAACTGCCAGATACTAATCTACTCCAACATTTTAATACATGCGATTTTGTAAGATTGAGATTTCAGGTCTCAGAAATGTATTTTTAATATAAATCAAAATAATATATTTTTCAAACGAAAGGAGTATGTTTGTTTGTCTCTGTGTCAATGATGTGCCAATGATTTGCCATAACAGACTGTTAGCATTTACCCTTCGGTGTCACCAGGTATCCAGGCATGTAAGGCCAAACATTTGAGCTTCTACGCAGCAGTGAGTTCACTCAAACTGCATGGTCTGCTTCATCTCCGTTAGCATCAGGATATTCCTGAAGCCAAATGACCTTCATCCTCTACAAACAAAAAGCTGGTGTCTGTTTGTGTTTATGGCTAAAATTTTCCAGCCCTAGTCGCATCTTTAATTGTTTCTGGGCACAATGGTTTCAATAATCTTATGAGGAAAATATGACTCACTGACTTCTTGCAAAATATTTCTGCTTGTATTTTGTACTTTAAATTCGTAGCCACGTTTTTCTTTTAATATCTCCAAGAGGTTCACTTGAACTTGGTGAACTATTGTCAGAGTAAGGGATTCATGTTTCCTTAAAATTTATGGTGTTTCAATTGTGAATTACCAAGTCGGTTAAGAGACACACACTTGCTTATAGTTGTGTGTCTGAAAAAAACATACCAGACTTCTGTTTCCATCAGCAAATTGTGGACACACACATCGGGCTGATAGCCTGGGGAACAAGGGGCTACATATCTCACCAGTATGTCAGTACCCGCTGTTCGCCGGCTTCAGCAAGCAGCGGCTGCCTAACAAAATAAAAGCCAGTACAAAACCAAGTGAATTATTAGTCACTATAGAAAATAAACACAAGACTGAACACAAACAAACAAATGTCAATCACTTCCATGTCTTAGGATCATGTTTGTGATCCTAGATACATAATGTGATTGTGACAATTTGTCTTACACAGCTTGATGCTAACTTTCTCCTTACATTTTGGATAATTTTATTTTAAAATATTACATTAGCTTTACTTGGAAGGACAATAGAGCCATTCTATCTTCTTGTTGTGGAAACCAACCAGTGTTGATTTCATTTTGTATTATCACAACATAATCTTTGTCTCAATATCGGGTGGGCTCAACATTTTATTGGAGGGACTGCAGGCTTGTCCCTAAAATATGTGGCTTATATTTGTGCCTTTATGGAAAATCCTCTTTGTAAGTGGATTTCTGCATAGCATAGTACACAGATTTTCTTGCAGGGCTGCCTCCTAGAATCTATGTCTTTTTAGAGCATGGTTTTATAAAATTCACTTCAGCTCCATGAGAGCCAAATTTGCCATTAACATGGATTGGCTCTATAACCATTTCTACTGAAACCCAGTTTTTACTCTGTGAAACCAAAATCAGTACTGACTAAGTAGATGAACATTTAGGGACTTCAGAGACATCATCTGGACTTACCCTAGGTATGATCTGTGATTCCAACTAATCATCTGCTGTTTCAAAAAAAACTCCAGTCAAAGGTGCAGTAACTCATTTCACTTCCCCGAATTTATTATAAACTCCACCACAATAACTTTGCTGCTATAATTGCATCTGTATCAGGGTTTTAACTGACAGAAATATATATTGCAAACACTTAATAGGTGAAAAGACAACCCTAACATAATTACACCAGAAAATTTCCAGCATAAGCCAAATTTAAGACTGAATTTGCAAACTGGGCTACATTTGTCTACCATCACATTGATACAATTATTTTTCTTCCTCTCATTTATTTCAAAACTCGGGAACAATGGAATTAACTAACACTTCTGGATGCTGTGATGGGTGGTATCCATTTCAAAACACTTGAGGCAGACAAAGGCATTTGAGTCTTTCATGACACTGATAAAGAAAAAAAATTCAGTGCCACAATATATGACGATACTGTCAAACTTTTTGAACAAAGTCTTAGGGCTTATCTGGGCCTGAACCACTGAAGTTTTCTGTGATTTCAGGCTGGAAATTTCTAGACCTTGGCAATTACTTTGCAGTGTTGGGCATCTAAAGAATCCAGACCATTAAAATTAATGAAACTCCTGAGATGTGATAACAGCATGACTCAGCCCTAACGACTCTAAAGGTAGATGTAATGAAGGCTGACTGAACAAAGAATGAAGTGACCATCTTGTGTACAGCAGTGTTGAATCCACTGGGAAAACACACACTGTATTTAATCTTTGCTCTCGAGCATTCTTCAGAAAAACCATTGACCTCAGTAACAATGTCTACTTTGCTAGATAAACATTCCAAATTTATGATTAAAACCCCTTAACTTTTAAGCATTTTTGTTCATTTGTTAGACAAACATTCTATTTATACTCACAGTGGCAGAACTAAGAACAATTTCTCTGGTTATTTTTCTAGAGATAAAAAGTCATTTGAATTAGGGAGAAAGTGCCCTTGCTGCTATATATCAATATAGCTCTTGTAAAACAGCCTTACACTCAAATAGAGATCCTTTCCTCAGGTACACCCTTTTGTGGAAAGGATTCACAGCACAAGGATTCACAGCAGAATTGGAAAAGCTTATATGTAACTCACTGCAACACAGGAATAACTTCATCTGTCTAGAAACGGTGTCTTGCACCAACACATATAACCCATAACAGACAGGGGCAGAGCCACTGCACTTACAGTTACGGAAAATGTGTGTTGGGTATTTTGGTTATAATATTTATATGGTAAAACAGATTTGCAAAAATGGAGGTAATGGAGACAAACAGGTACCTCTGATGAGCTTTTGAAAATGCTCCCCTTAGCACTTTTATCATCCGCCTATGAAGCACCAAGAGGTAGATTTTGTGTCTCCCTTGCACTTTTCCTGCTCTCCTGTCTCACTCCTACTCATCTCTTTTTCCCCCTTGTTCCTATAATGGGAGTAAAACAATGTAGACAGCTGAATTTCTTCAGCCACCTTTGCAGAAAAAGGCAATCCATGCAGGAAACCACCCATCTTTTACCAAAGAGGTATGTTTAGCTACAGTGCTGCAAAGTCCACTGGATATAGCTGTATAGAGCCACGAACAATCATTCCTCCATACATACTCACCAGATATTTCTGATGTTTTAAAACTGAGCAATGTGAGCAATTACATAGCAATTTTTGCTGCAAGTGGAAGATTTTGCTTCTCTACAAACCTGCATGTGTTCCACAGAACTTCTTGGCCTAAGCCTGTTTTAACTCAGATTATTAGATGGTCTCTTTACTTTGCACCAAATGTACATCTGTTGGGTTGTATTTTCAAAATCTTAAATTATTTAGGAATATAATCCCATCCTCAAAAGTAATTTAGGCTCTTAAGAGTTAGTTCCATTGATTTTTAATAAGAATTTACATTCATCACTCACATTATTTAGAAAGACAGGGCTTCAGTGTGTAACTCATTTGGGTACTTTTGAAAATTGTATCTAGGCAGATTCAACTCTTAAATATATGTTTAAATACTACATATCTGACATACTTTCCTCCTAGCCCTATTCAAGCCATGAAAAGAAAATCAGATAAAGGGCTTTGATCCAAGCTATTGCTTTAGTCATTAGGCCCTTCTACAGCTTTATGCCAGCTTCTGGAAATGAAGTCCTGGCGTCCAGGTTTCCTATGCAGCAATACATTTAAATATCATAAGCAGTCCCTTCAGACAGCTTCTCCTGTGCTGGAGGTAGTGTCTCTGATGTAACCATTTCTAGCGTAGTTCTTTGAACACAGGACTCAGCTTTCAAGTCCAAGATGACCTGTTTTTCAAGCCTGCGATTCAAAATGTTACTGTATTTCTAATTAGTTTTCATCCACGCATACAGATCCAAGTTCTATTCTCAGTGACACTGGTGCACATCCAGAGGAAATTAATCTGTCATTTATTCCAGATTTCCAGTAGAATCCCAACAGCGAATGTTGGCCCGTACTTAGTTAATGACCTGGAAACTATTTTCCAAGACATAATTTTGTGGTCAATTTTGTACCTCCCTCTAGTGGCAGCAGATATCAAACAAATGAAGCACAAAGGAGACCTTGTCACGCATCACACACTGATGTATTGTGCCTATTTCTGGTATGGAAATTTGTTAGTCAGAATCAAGATTGGCTGTAAATCCCACTGTAACTTTTTGGTAATGTTTTAATGCGAAAAGAATCAGTGATTGCATACAACCAAAATCCCCGTTTACTTCTTTACCAGTATGTGGCATATTCATGTAGCCACACGTAGATTCTTTAAGCCTGCCTAGATCACTGCTCTTCTAGTTGCTGCAAGTACTTTTGCACTGAGTTTTGCTTTCCTCTTCAGGGGAAGGCACAGAACAATTCACCCATTATCAGCTGATTTATGAGCACAGGGCTTGCTGCTAGCTCCTCTGGTTTCAATTTCAAACTTGATGACAAACGTGCAAGCCTGAATCAGAGATTCAGGAATGTGGCAGGCTCCACATGCTAGCCTGACTTGCAGCTTTTTCAGCTTTGGCAGAATTTGAGTCTGCAGTTAGCTACATTATAATGAATACTTGAAAACAAATTCCTAACAAGAGAAGAAGCAGATGGCGCTGAGGGAGAGCAATTTACAAGTGATGAACAGGCTCTGCCATTTCTGACACAGGAAGATTTGCCTAGCAGCAAGGCACTGAATCCTACCAATTCTGTCCTTGAGAGGTTCCTCTTTCTTAATTAGGAACCCCAAGGAACATTCTTCTGTAATATATATCTCATTCTCCTTGTTCTCTCCAGTCTATGCCTGAATGTATGTTATATAGACTTATCAGTTGTGATCATCTATCCATCCATCGGCTATTGCAGGAGCCTCCTAAAAGCCTACATCCCGGTCAATTATGAAGTAAGGAAGGTCCTTAGGGTTGTGGAAAGTCCCAAGCCTAAGCTTCAACAGAAACCACCCCAGTGGACAGACAGATACATGTTTTGATTATTACACTGAGAAGGATTTATTAATCAAAACAGATGGCAAACTTCCAGTAACAGTGAAATTTGATGTTCAACAGTGTGTGGGATATATTTTGATATCTTCAAAAACTGAAGTGTGTGAATCACAATATACCAGTGTGTGTCCTGGGGCATGCTTCTGAAGTGGAAGAAACTGTCTGTCATTTAGCTGTCTGAACAAGATAAATGTCCCTTTATTAAGAATTAAACCATTAAGTCAGCTTCCTATGGCAACCATGTTTTATTCCCGTACATGTCACCAAGACAATCGTGTGCCACAGAAATAATGAAGTTGTTAAGTTAGGATCAATGTCCCAAAGAACACTGGAAAAAAGAGGAAAAGTATACAAAATGTTATATAAGAGGGAAACAGGAGAGAGAAAGGGTTTATGTTTTAAAGCAAGGTATTCTCTTTAATGCTGAGTAGACATAGTTTTTTCAAAGTCAGTATTTCCACTACTGATTAGTGCATCTTGGTACCTATTTCAAGATCATGGAAAAGGGTATATTTTTTAGAAACAGATATCAAAATCAAGGCAATTTGGAATGTCTGCCATGAGCCAGCTAACAGCTGAAGCGTCAAAATATTATTTGGTGTGTTTGAACATTTTATCTAGGCTGAATTTACTCTGTATCTTCTAACACAGGCTTGAACCCATTAGGTTTTCTAACAAATTAGGGTAGCTGTCACAGCAATCCTAACACTGTGTTCTGTACTAATGTTCCCTTTCTGTAGACACTCCACAAACATGTAAACTTTACTTGTGGAAAAAAAACACGAACCTTTGAATATATGTGGATATATCTGTACTTTCCCCTTCATTTCTCACCCATTCCTAATATATATGCTCTGACATTCATGGCCCCCATTTTTTACACTGTTATGCTCTGCTTTTATTTGGTTTGGGTTTGTTTTTAATGAGGTGAACTTTGCACAGTCCAACTCTAGCTCCTATAAAATCTGTGTCTTAAAAGGCCAGATTTAGTGATTTTTGTATGGGGAAAAAAAAGGCCTACATACTAACCACACAGCTGTACTTGGAAACAGATGTTTTATCCCCTTTAAACTGTACTAATGAGGACAGGAATATGGAACAGATAGGTCAGGAAAACTTCTGTCTAGATTTTGAATTTGGAATTATGGAAAGAGTACAGACAAGACTGGTGCTTCCACATAAGGGGAGGGGAGGATAGTAATTCCACTGCTGATGACAATTTGCACTGCTACACTAACTTCAAGGCACTTCCACTTCGCAGCACTGCTCATCACAATGTCAGTTCTAGCTGCTTAACTCGCACAAGTATCCCACAGAGAGCAGGGCAGATCCTCAGTTTATATGAACTGCCATAACTCCATTCAAACCCATCCTACCTACAGAACTCCAGGCTTTGGCTCTGTGTCTCCTTTGCATTTAGCAGGTGTGAAAGGACTCTAAATCACTTCTTTTAAGACTTCTGTAAAACATACATAAAGCAGACCAACTATTTAGGATCAGATGCTGTGAAAAACATAACTTCTGATAGAAATCTGACCAAACATTAAAATTTTTTAGACTAACCTTGCCTATCAGTGCATTCTTAAAATATAAGTGTCTTCTGCTGCTAGTTCAGAAATGGATAAGGTTTTTAGGACTATCGCTTCTCTGCCCAATCTTGCTCCCATCAAAGTCACTGGGAGCATTGCCATTAACTTCAGAGAGAAGACGAAGAAGACCTTTGTAATCATGATTTGGCACTCACACTGGAAAAATGCATTAGTGATGTTTTTTATAGAAAAGATGCATCAGGTTTTCCCTCTGGTTCCTAGCTCAAGCTTCTTTAAAAAATTATTCTTGATTTGTCTTTATATGCTCTTCATCAGTACATTCCCTTGCAGCATAGAGCGAGTCCCTTGCACTAAGCTGCAGCAGCAAAGAAGAATCTCCTGCTGTATAAGGCTTTGTGAGACACAGTCATTACATGCAGAGGAAACTGGGTTTAGTGGGGCCCTAGTTCCCCTGGGGACTACCATAATATAAATTATTAATAACAAAAATAAACACTGGCTAGCTTGAACTTCTCTTCATTCCCTTAGAGCTTATTTTTGTGACGGAATTAGCTAAATAAAGCCCACTTGAAAGAATGCTTAATTGCAAACTATCCAAACAAAACAAAATGGAACTAATTGGTTCTTAAATATTAAACATTCAACAGGAGATGGCTTTGGAAACAGCTGAAAGATTAATGTATATTAGGATACATATGGTTAAGTACAACGCAGTCTAAACCAGACTACGTTTACTTTTAAACCAGATATTCAAGTTTTGTCTGGCTGGTTCTGCCTAGAAGACAGTTTTGGATTATTTCAAGCCTAAACCGAATTACGGCAATACTCTTTTGAAAACTATAAAATCAGAAGAGTCAAACTTGTGTAGTGACTTCTGCACATAGTTTGCCCAGGAAAGACTACAGAACGTATGATGATCATTACTCCACCGAGTGCCCCTTACACTTATTTCAGCCTAAAAAAAGATAGCTTAGCAAAGACTACTGTTTCAAGTGCTTTTTCTGAAGCAGTTATTTTCCTGGAAGTTGGGTAAGGAGAGCTCACATGAACAGCTCTGACAACACATCTCTAAAGGAGAGTGGCAATGCTCCATTTATCAGAATAACTGTTATCAGAATAACTGATTGCAGATCTGCCTTGGCCTTTATAAACTTCCTTTCTTTGGCCCAGTGTTTTTGTTACTGTTATTTAATTCAAACATTTCACAGTCAGCCAATAGAAAGAATCTGTTTGGGCATGTGAAAATTCCATTTTGACATCCATTAAAGGTTAATACAGTTGCCACACTTATTTCTTAGATCAGAATTATTTCTAGCAAGACTAGAAACTGATATATCTTACGTGACTGAAATTTGTAAACAAGAAAAAAATTTTACATTAGAAAGGAGCAAAAAGTACAGAAGTTATAACCAAAATTGTACAGTAACAATAATTTTAAAAATTAATTAGTGGTAGAAGAATTTTTCTTTGGAGGACCACTGCGTGCTGTGGCACAAAATCAGACTAGTGCTAAGCCATTGCACTGCCTCGTCAGCCACATGTTTACTTTCCCACTTATCAAAAACTGACATTAACAAGACTTCTGCCAGAGATAATAAATTCCTGGAAATGTCAGGCTCTTCTACATCACCCAGCCCAAGCACAAGAGAGCTACTCACTGGAAAAAAAAAAAAAAAAGGCAGCCATAATTGGAAGTGCTAAGCAGAAGTTGCTCAGTAGAAGGATCAGTTGTGATCAAACCAATTCAACATTCAGGCCAAAAGCTAATTTAATTTGAAAGTCCCTTGAAATGTTATGAATATCATCGATAAACACAGCAAGAGTCACTCATGAAAATGCGTTTCAGTTTTGTGCACAAAAAAAAAAAAAATCAATCAGCTCTCTGTCTCAAACTTCTTCAAAGACTGTGAACCCAACCATTTGTCCCCTGAGGACTCAAAGCTTTTACTGCAACTAGCAGTCACATCTGCTTCGTGTTTCATATTTTTCAGCATCACAAGAAGTTTTTCTTAGGACTTGGACTGTCTTACTCAGCATCTATGTGTAAGAATAACAACAAAACTCCAACAGAAGAGACAACTGAGGTCTTCTGCCAGGTTGTTTCTACCTCACTCCCCAAAAGACACAGGCAATCCTGGCAAAAGGAGTGTTCTTGTGTGAGTATTTTGCCATCATAGATAAATCTTTATGGGTTTCATTTTTTAACATTCCTCTTAGCGTTAACAGCTATGCCAGAAACATAAATCTATACAGCTACATGAGAAAGCTTTGTTGTTTTAATACATCTAGTATAGTTTTGAAAGATATTAGTAGTCTGCAGATAATGTAAAAAAAATCCTTCAATGTGAACACCTTCTGTGTATCAATGTGAACACCTTCTGACAGCACCTCACTGCCATCAGAATATTGGTATTACCTACTACAAAAATTCTCCTAGAATGAATGGAACAACTTGGCAAGCCTGCGCTTTCTATCAGCATAGCTAAAACTATCCCTCAGACCTAAAACAATTAGTACTAACACATGTACAAGTCTACTGTGCACTATAACTGGTTCTATAGTTGCAACTTTTGCTAATCCAGCCATGTTGGTGAAAGAAACTATTTTTCACAGTCCTTATGCAATTTAGCTGAGGGCAGGAATCTGTAATACAGACAGGGATTTAACAGCTGTTCAGAGGGGCTTATTACTTGTGTCTCTTCAGATACTACAAGGACTTTGCTAGTACAGATGTACTGCCATAAAGCATCAGGGAAACAAATAAATTGCATTAGCATACAACACTGCCGTAACAATATAGCTGCAGAAGCTTTTAATATCATACAGCTATATCATTAAAAAGAACCATCAACTCAGACAAAATTGCAGCACTACTACATTTAAGTGTGGAACAAAGTTTGGTATGGCTACATGGCATGTACAGAACAACTACAACTCCCAGTTTATAAAAAAAATCAGTGAGTAAGCCCTTCGTGCCTCATAAAACAAGATGTATTTTTGTGATGTGAATTGACTTGGTCTATGTCACCCAGACCTTATTACTTACCTGTGAGCCAATTACAACTGAGACCACTCTTGCAGGACAGGATCATGCCACGTCACAAAGTTGGCCTCCCTGTAAGAAAGTTCTCTTAGTTCCCTTTCAACATGGAAGGAGTGAATTGTAATGCTAACACGCACACTGACACAAGAGTGTGGAGAGCTCTTAGCCAAGACCAGTGAGCAAAAGACTCAAGGTATCAACCAGTTCACTGTACATACTGATCCTTAGCTCATCAGCTCCTGTTGTAGCAGAACCAGGACAAACAAGAGTCACTGGGAAATGGCAGTGAGGATTGCATTAAGTTATAGTTACTAGTGCTGCAGAGGGAGCTAACACAAAAAGGGATGGCCAAACGCATAGTCCACATTCACATAGCTGTTGCTTGATCGATAATTTAATGAGCCCTGGTGATGGGTGAGATCACCAGCAAAGAACTTTAAATGGCAGGACAACACATAGGCAAAGTGGTCATATATCACAGTGTCGTGATGACTCCAGTGATATCAAAGGCACTATGTGTGTACTGATCTGCTTTTTTGGCAGCAGACAGGCGTGATCTGTGAAAGACTTAATCGTCACAGATCTTGCCAGATGAGCCTGAGAAGACGGCTGCAGCATCCAGAATGCTGAAAGGTGCTATAAGCACAGCAGTGATACGCCTTCCCATTAATGAGGAACCATGCCTGGCTGGAGAGGCAGCAGATAGAACAGTATGTCCCTATGATGTTCTGTGTCCCCTGGCAGTTCTCCCACACTTGCAATATGACCCTCTAACCATCACTGCATGGATCATTGGTCTTATGAACTCACATTTGTGATCCTCTGCAGAATCGTCATTGGGAACGTACAGCCCAGAGAACTTACTGGCAGAAAATCACTCTTGGGTGATCTTCAAAATTCAGAAATGGCCATTCAGATACAAAATATTCATGTTGACAAGTGATTCCAAGAATATACTAATCCAGATCGAGAATTAAAACCAGACCCTGACACAGTTACAGCAGCAATGGCACACAGTGCATTCAATGTTATAACAGGAAAATGGTGTTTTGCTGCATATGACTTGGCTTACTCAAGAGATATTTTACAATAAACTACAGCTTTACTGTATTGTAAAGATAATCTGACAATTACAGGTCAAAGTATACTTGCTTATTGCTTTAAATGAAACTAAAAGCCATCAAATTCATACACATACAGGGGAAAGATTCATCACTTATTGCTACAGCTCTGGAGAAAACAAGTTAGGCTGGGCAGGCTCAGAAATTATGTCTGGACTGGAGATCTTACCAGAAGACGCAGTATATGTTCTTATCCAAAGCCTTCTCCTGCAAAGCACATACTCCTTAGACTTGTGCTTTTGTTCTTGAAGAACCCAAGCTCAAACCATTTTGAGATACTTTGCACTGCTACCTACTTGCTTCACATTTCTGATGTTTGTTTGCTGGCAGCTGGGATGCCTACACTGATTTTCCAAGGTTATTTATTTGTTAACAAATTATGTTGGTTGCACAACACATTGGCATGTGAACACTTCAGAAAAAGGGAGAGGCACAACTCAGCCTCAGGGGAATTAGCAACAAGATCCAATGGCTTCAGCAGAGTTACACAAAGGATAGCTCTATTGTTTCACTGGGAGTTGTGGTTAATTAAAGTAGTAGTATTTCTCGTCAGGCTTTCTACATGCAGACTGTCTTCAAAGGTGGCATTACCTTTCAGATCACTGTGTGGGCTTCCATTTCAGGCAATGAATAACACAAGCTTAGTGACAGATTTTCATAAAGTCTGGGCATATACTATGGTACTAAAAGCATGAAAAAGGCACACAGTAATGTGCAGTTGTATATGTCTACACAAAGAACATTCAGTGATGCTGAAGCTGTGATGTCACTGATGGAATTAAACTGATGCATTGTTAGATGATCCAGCCATTTTAACCGCACTGACGTTTTCTCTTCCATTGTAAAAAACAGGTAACTAACTTTCTACAAATCAGTTATCTTGAAAACTTTAGAAAAGCCCGTGAACTTTCTGTATAGATCAAGTATTAGCCACACTTTCAAACACAGTTACCCAAGATTATACTCTCTTGTAATAATTGCTCAAACAGTTGCATGTGCATTTGGAATATCTCTGTGTGTCAAATCTTTTTGAAAACCCTGGCCTACTATTTTAATTTTACAGATCTCATCAAACAAAATCCTTCCTTATAATCTGGAGAAACCTATTAAACTCTTTTTGTAAAATTTCAGTTACATAATGTAAAAATTGCAGAAATTCAGCGCATAGACAAACTGAAGGTTACTTACATGGTATTTTGTCTGCACTAGTGGAAACAGAAACCTACTCATGCTAACACTAAAGCAGTAAACACCAAGATTTTAAAGCACACTGAGATCTTTGAATTCCCTTCCTGTTTGTTCATCTGTTGAGTCCCAGCATTGGAGAATGATTTTTCCCTCTTCAAGTCTGTAGCAATTTAAATAATAAGCCAGAGGTTATGTAAGTGCAGAGAATTATGGAAAAAATGTAAGTGGAAAGTACGTATTTTTAAAATGCACTTGAATAACTCAAATGCAGCTGAACTGACATTATTCAGACTTTCCAGTCTTATTCAGTACTGGATTGAAACCAAGCACAAGAAATTTCAGGCCCAAAGGACATTTTTAAGAAAATTATAGGAACCTATATTTCTAGTTTACAATATCTGTCTGGGAAAGCTCTACCCTCTAAAGAAAGACTAACCTATGGGACCAAACAAAAGTGATGTGAACTAATTAAGGGGACATTTGGACCAGCTTGCAAACATAAGGACTGATTCAGCCCCAAAGAGCACCCAAACCAGAAACTTGGATTCAAATATCTGTGGTCTTCTAGCGAAATATAGATGCAGATTCAGATCCAAATTTTACACTAGAAGTTCATTTCTAACCTGTGCAGACACAAGCTTTAGGCCCAGCTCTGCATTCCTTCCACACCCAGAACTGGAGTTCTGCCTGAACAAGGAATGCAAGAGAGAAATGAACTTCTTATCTTTATGGCAGATCTTGTTTGGTGATGTACATGCCTGTGAACCTGCCAAAACTCAATCGTGTGACATGGTATGCAGTCTAACTGCAAAACTGACAGATTCCAAAAGATTACTCTTGGAGGACACTTAAAATAAGGTCAAACTGTTTTTGTAAGCATAAGTAACTGTTCTGAACTCTGGTACACCTGGATATATTCTGATACTTCTGTTATAAACAATTTTTATCAATGGAAAAGTGAAGATCCTAGACTTGAACAATGAGTAACACAGGCAATAAATTATATATTTCCAGACTGAGGAGTATTTAGAACTATGGCTATATGAAAAAGATCTCTAAAAAAATAAATTTCTCAGGAGGAAAATATTGAACAAAACAAACAAACAAACAAACAAACACACAAAAGAAAGCTTCTTGGCATAACACTGTGTGTCCATTATCCTCCAAAATAACAGGGCAGCATTATGCATACAGATGCATATGATAAATTTTTTCCATCACTCCAAACAGACATGACAGGCTTTTGATAACATAAATGCAGTTCTGTTTCCTTCAGCTACCCACCCAGCAGTATTTCAAAATTTGCAGAGAGAAAGACCTTCCAAATGCATGGATGACAGAGAAATGTGGAAACAAGTCTCTTTATGGGTGGATCTTGGCCTTTTTTAAATTTTCACACATTTTTCAGTCAAGTTTATAGAAGAAATACCCACCACTGCCAGCTACAGGTGTTGTATTTTATGATATATCTATAATAAAATTTAAACCCTAGTGCAGACAAAATTCCATCATCATTTTTATTAGTTTAAATTAATCTGGTCAAAAATCAGCATAAATTGCACAATAAAAATCTCTTTTTGCAAATACTAAATGCATCCACATCTGGAGAGTTTCTGACACAATTATCACATGTGCCAACTTGTTCAGCTGTAGCTGTGGCCTTCCTGGATGTTTTTCTCATTATTCTGTCCCAAACAATGCGCAAAACTGTAGGATAAAGATGCCCTTATGTGGCCAAAAAAGTGAAAAGGGGATATTAAGGTAATTCATGTTGCATTTTGTTCCGACAAATATTTTCATAGTAGTTGAGAAAAGGATACGTTGAATAGAGCATCCTGAGGCAACTATTCTGAGAAAAAGAAATGCTAGCTAAAATCAAGGGCTTTGGTTGCTTTAAGGCTTCCTAGGCAAGATTAAATCAAAATATTTCCTATATACATTCCCTCTTTTCATCAGCATGTCAATTGTAGAAAGTAAGAATGTGCTATTAATACTCAGCATCAAAATCTGGGATAATTTTATCTAGTCAAATGTTTCCTTACTTTCACAGAAACAACTATTACTGGAAATGTTTTCCAAAGCATGTTGGAAGCGCAGCTAAGTAAATCAGCTAGCACACTGCACACTTTTCAAGGAAAAAGTTTCTAAAAATGAGTCAGAATTTAATAAAACAATGTCTCTGAGGCATGTAACTCATGCCCATAATGGAATATTTTTCAATTTTCAACCCTGTATAGACATTTTTAAAATGCTAGCAGAAGTATGAAAAAAAAAAGGGGAAGTTGTCCTTTATTCTCTGCTGTGCACACATATAGCACACACAGAAACCAATGAGAGGCTCTAAAACATGAATACTGCTTTTACAGTTTCCACTAGAAAGACAATTTGCTCCCAATTCCTTCTCCCCTTAAATTGTTTCTGTGGCAACACATCTGGTGCTATAATTCTGTGACAGAACATTAACTATCCTGAAAGAAGAAAGTTATGTTGTTGTTCTGGTCTGCAAGAATGTGAAGCAGAGAGAGATCTGCAAATACACGTAATCAGACAATCATTTTCGCCTTCATAGGCACACAGAATATTAGCTACCGATATTTACGCACAGCTCAAAGTTACAAGTTTAAAAATGTTTCTACAATGGTTAGAGAACACTCATATTCTGTGAGACAGCTTTTTTTTAAACAAAATTATGAGTGCTTTGCTGCCACTGTTCCTACCATAAGAAATAAGTGAGGAAAGCATTCAGCTAAGAGGAACAAGGTTCATTCCCTAATCATAAATATCTCTCCCTACGTAATGGAGAAAGATGGATATTGATTTCCTACAATGTCCCCAGTACTATGTAAACATTACTGTATTATCACCATTTTACAGGTGAGATATGCCGGGAGCACATAAGGCCAAAAGTTTGAAGTATCTGTTAAATTCTGATGCCCTGTATTGAAACATGCAGCCCTGCCCTCTGAGCCCTTGAGGACCAATAGATTTAATTGGCCTTACTTGAAATTATAGGAACCTATCAATGCTTAATGTAAATCCAGGACATCCCAGCTTGAGCATGCCAGCATTCTCAGAATTTGTAGTCTGAACAATTTAGTTGTAGAGAAAGGAAAGGAAAACAAGAATAAAAGCTTACAGCTGCAATTCAGTTTGCTAAATCAACAAGTGAACATTTTTTTAAGCACTAACAATCCTGACAAGTCAGTTTGAAATCTTGAAGTCATACCGTATGACTATAATCCAATGGAAGTTATTATGGGTATTTTACTGTGCAACTGAGATTGACACCTCAAGACATAAACTCTGCTATGGATCTTAATCCATGATACAAGGGCCAGAGCAATTTGCAAGGGCTACTACATTCACTTAGCTCAGTCTGGAGTAGCAAGAGTTAAAAAAATAATGAAAGCGGATTTTTACTACTCCATCCAGCAGATCAGGGATGAAATAATGGAAATAACGTATCTGATGGATAACAAAATATCATTGGCACAGTCACTTTTCCAATAATAGTTGCATTTTAAGTTCCCTATGAAACAAATTTTATTCTTTAATTTGAAATAGCTAAATTCAAATCTAGATCAGTTACATACAGATTGGTTTGCTAACTACACTTACAGCATTTTCTGTATTAGTGACAAAGAAGACAAGATTGTCTTGGTGTTCTGATCCTCTGAAGTACTAATGATTAAATGCATTGATTGGCTGAAACTCAAGTTTTTTCCCTAAAAAATTGAATTGAGTAAAAATTATGGTTTTCAGGCATTCTGTCTTTGAAGACATACTGGTTAAAGCAATCTGTGCTCAGGGAGAATAAACTGGCAACAGAAATGGAAAAGCTGAAAAAGTGGATAAAACTTGGTATTTCATAAATATGTCCCTTTTGTACATCTGGAGGTGCCATCTTATGAGCCGAACTAAACCCAGGACCCCGAGCACCTGTAGTCATTAAAGGCCAGCTGTCTGTATCATTTTGGATTGTCACCAGCCAGTCAATCACCTTCCAAAATCTAACTCTGGCCAATAACAGTCTGGATAATTCAACCCTGTCTGTTCCCTTTTTCTCAAGTCTTTTGGCTAAGGTCGAGCGTATATATTTAACTAATACTAAACCTACTATTTTACATAAAATATCTCCTTCACTTCCAATCTAGCCTTTCTATTTATTTCCTCCAAAAGACATAATGAACAAACTTTTGGAGACAGTTCTCACTCCCTTGCTTTATTGTGTATAACTTTCTATATGCAGAACCCCTGTTTTGTCCTGGTGCACTATTAACGCCACATCATCACTCCTCAAACCCCTGAGAAAGAGACACACTAAAATCATAACCTTCCCCTCCCCATAGGCTGGGTCTGGTTTCCCTTTCTAGCCATAACGGCTCTATTCCACTTCTCAGGCTCTTTATGGGGATATTGCAAAGGAATATTTGTGAAGGAATTAGCTGTGGAAGGGAAAAAAGATAGTGGTAGATCTGCTATTACAGGGTCCCAGCTCCCTGCCTGATTGCTCCTAAGGAACCCAGGGCTAGAGAGAACACTGTAGAGCAACTGTACCACTGCTTTTTGTCTTGACAGGAGGAAATAATCTCATCTTTATACCACCCCTTAGGGAATACCATTACATAACTCCCTGTTTGGCCCATATTTCCCCATTCTTGGCTCCGTGCTGTTAACAGAAATACCACTGCTTTGCTGCATTATTGACTGACTCAAGAATCGAGCACTAGATAGGGACACTGGACCTGTCATTTCAGAGATGCCATTTAATTCCTCTGAATAGTATCCAGGCTCTAATAAGAGGAAAATTTTACCAAGCTAGTTATTCATTACTATATCACATGTGTATCTGATAAAAGTTTCTCTCTAGACCTGGGGCATAAAATGTGCTTGGCCTGCCAGTCAGCAACAGCTCTGTCCCATTTTGGCAGGCTTTTTGCAGCTTTTTCTGCACGACTACATATGGTGCTTATGTCATCCACTCTGCAGAAGTCATAGCAGCAGCATGTAAGTGATCAACCACACAAGAAATGAACACAGCAGAGCAGTTTCTAATACGCATATCCTTTTAGATACCACATCTTTTTCAGACGCATCTCTCCATTCAACATGAAATGTTCCCTCAGATAAGTTTTGCACTGTTTGCTACACTTGCAAATGGTCTTCCTCTGTTTTTTTTCTTTTTTTTTAATTAAGGTCTTTCCAAAAAGAATATGCACTGGCCCTCATTAATAGGTGTAGCTACCATTTTACAGCTGTGAAAACACAGGTAGAGACAGATTAAGTCTTGATCCCAACAAAGGAAATGACTGAATCAGGAGTTTTGAGTACTGTATGAGTTTTGAGTGCTGTATTCTGACTCTGGTTCAATACTCAAGAAATGGCTCAACAAATACGTAACCTTATTTTTCAAATTCCTTCAAGTTTCTTTGGTTGATGAACAACTCAACTTCCATATGGCCTAACTTATTTAAAACTTTTTAGAAGGGGAAATTAAACTCTGTCTGAAGCAAAATCTAACTGGGCTGTGACCCAAAACCTCAATTCGTATTTATGAGCAAATAAAATGTAATCTCCGCACAGACAAAAAGAGTTAACTAAAATATAACCAGTCCATACAATGATACCTCCAAAACGCAAACCCTACAGGATGGCATAAACACTGTCCTGCTCCTCTTACTTTTCCACCGGCTCCAGCCAGGTGTTCACCTTCCAGAGGATTCCTGGCTGTTTCCTGGTGTGAATGTGTTTACCCCTGGATAAAAAGCAACCTCACCTCTTTGCTCTGGTCCAGCCTCTGTAGGAATATCAGCATCCTTCGCAGCTTGCTTCCTTACAGATGCCCGCAGAGTCCTGAGGAGCCTCCCCTCCCCACCGGAGGTGACATGCCCCCCAACTAGGTGTCCTGTAGCTCTCACCTACCGATG